>NC_041028.1:20567896-20867896 GCF_900634625.1 Parambassis ranga | reverse complement strand
CAGCTCTGTCTGGTTTGTAGACATGGCCCTGAAACTAGAGTGATGTTTGAAGATCTTGTATTAACGGTAAGAGCCCTCACTCCTTCCATTATTTACACTACTACATATACACACACAAACATGCAGTGATGCGGGCAAATCAAGAGAGAGTGGGACATCTGTAGTATTAAAGATCTTTTGAGCACAGTGAGGAAAGATGATAAAAACATGTTTGAAAGGCACGCTTGCTTCTGGCTCTTATGGCAAAACCTAACCACTTCCAAACTGCCTTTTCCAGGGGCGAGCTCATCTCTAATCGCTGCCACGTTGTTTAAGATCATCTCTGTCAGATACAAATGGGGAGGGCTGAGCCCACTTTGAAATACAGATGAACAGGGTGAGCGTCGGCAGTGGATTCATTCTAAAGAGCATATTTAAAATAATCGATAAAAATAAATTTATCGCGAAGCCCAAGTAGCAGTCATTATTACTTTACATTGTTCCCTATGTGACACTATTTTCTAGCATGCAAACTACACGTGCATCATAATATTGATGAGTTATAAGTGTGCAAACTGTGTGAGTAGGAGCAGGAGCTTTATGATTGACACAAATGAGTAAGAGTCTCCCTCTGGTGGTAATTTTCATGAATGAAAAGCAAAACTGTCCACAAGGAGAATGACAGATTTTCCAAATTCATGCTTTTGCATTAAGAATGGTTCAATGTAAGAACTAGGGATGTCTCGATCCGATCACGTGATCGGAACTAGGGATGTCTCGATCCGATCATGTGATCGGAAATCGGGCCCGATTACGTGATTTCAGACTCAATCGGAATCGGATGTTGCCCCCCCGATCAGGACTCAGATATGTATTTATTAGGGCTCTCAAAGTTAACGCCCTCTGTGCAGGGTGGCTCTGTGTCCTGTAGTGTAGGGGTATGACAGCTGCTTTTGGTGCGAGAGGTCCAGGGTTCGAGGTCTCGATGAGCTGCTGTGTGTCTAAAATCACCTAGCGTGGCGCTCTGGACACAAGCACACACTCACACACACACAAGCACACACACACACACATACAAGCACACACACACACACAAGGACACACACACACACAAGCACACGCACACACACAAGGACACACACACACACAAGCACACGCACACAAGCACACACACACACACACACACACACAAGGACACACACACACACAAGCACACACACACACAAGCACACACACACACACATACAAGCACACACACACACAAGGACACACACACACATACAAGCACACACACACAAGCACACGCACACACACAAGGACACACACACACACAAGCACACGCACACAAGCACACACACACACACACAAGGACACACACACACACACAAGGACACACACACACACAAGGACACACACACACACACACAAGCACAAGCACACACTCACACAAGCACACACACAAGGACACACACACACACAAGCACACACACACACAAGCACACACTCACACACACAAGCACAAGCACACACACACACAAGCACACTCACACAAGCACACACACACAAGCACACACACAAACACAAGCACACAAGCACAAGCACACACACACACACAAGCACACACACACACAGGTTTTGCTGCAACGAGTGACTTGCTATTTGCCGCCTTTTTAGAGAATCTTGAAAGTATCGGATCGGGACTCAGTATCGGCAGATACTCACAATTAAATGACTCGAGGGCAAAAAAACCTGATCGGGACATCTCTAGTAAGAACTAAATCAAATTAAAATTTTATTTATATAGCGCCTTTCATACAGTATACTGTAACACCAAGGGCTTTACAAAAATAAAATAAGACCCCCAGACACACACACCCAAAATATATACCAAGCACACACACACCCGCACCCATACACACTTCTACTTAAATTAAAAACAAAATAAAAACAGGATAAAAGGATAAAAAGATACGGACCAAGGAAACGCCATCATTACTTGTAAGGTTTGCAACGTGAGGAGACACTGAGGAAATGGAGATACACACCAGAGAAATCCCTAAAATCAAACTGTCTAACAAACAATAAAACAATACAACTTCAAATGAGCTAAAAGTACTAACAGACCTATGCATAAAATAAATAAAAGCTTTAATAAAATCTGATGAGTTAAAACCACATAATAAAATAATAAAAACATATAGCTGACCACCAGCATCAGCAAGTCTAAACCTACTACCTGTCTTCTGGATCCGATCCCATCACGCCTCCTCAAAGATGCTATTCCTCTGATCGGAGAGTCTATATTAGGACAGATCAACAATCTGGAAACAGGATATGTACCGCAGGCTTTCAAAACTGCTGTGATCATTCCGATACTTAAAAAACCTTCACTGGACCCGGACGTCTTAGGAAACTACAGACTGATCTCCAACCTCACCTTTACCTCCAAAATACTCGAAAGAGCTGTTGTAAGTCAGCTAAACGACCACCTGTGTAGTAACAGGCTTTCCAGTCTGGATTCAGAGCCCATCACAGCACAGAAACAGCACTGCTTAAAGTCACCAATGACCTCCTCATGGCATCGGACCGTGGACTCGTCTCTGTACTCGTTCTACTGGATCTCAGTGCTGCCATCGACACCGTAGATCATCGCATCCTGCTACACAGATTGGAACACGAGATCAGGATTACAGGAACAGCACTGCGCTGGTTTAAATCATATTTATCTGACAGATTTCACTTTGTTCACACTAACGATGTGTCTTCCACAGGTACAAGGGTTAACCACGGTGTTCCACAGGGTTCTGTGCTCGGACCGATCCTGTTCACCCTCTACATGCTCCCTCTAGGAAACATCATCCAGAAGCAAGGCATAAACTTTCATTGTTATGCTGATGATACCCAGCTGTATTTATCCATGAAGCCTGCAGAAACAGAGCCGCTAGTCAGACTACAGGCGTGTCTAAAGGACATAAAGGACTGGATGTCCTCCAACTTTTTACTATTAAACTCAGACAAGACTGAGGTCATTGTTTTTGGACCTAAACATCTCAGAACTAGTTTATCAGATAATACTTTCTCTCTGGATGAAATTACTCTGGCCTCCACTACGACTGTGAGGAACCTTGGAGTTATCTTTGATCAAGACATGTCGTTTGTCTCTCATATTAAGCAGGTCTCCAAGACCGCTTTCTTTCACCTGCGTAATATTACTAAGATCAGGAGCATCCTCTCTCAGAGTGATGCTGAAAAGCTCATCCATGCTTTTGTCACTTCAAGACTGGACTACTGCAACTCTTTATTGTCAGGATGTCCACATTACTCCATCAACAGTCTGCAGCTGATCCAGAACGCAGCAGCTAGAGTTCTGACAGGAAGCAGCCAAAGGGATCATATCTCTCCTGTTCTAGCGTCTCTTCACTGGCTCCCAGTGGACTCAAGAATACACTTCAAGATCCTTCTTCTAACCTACAAGGCTCTTCATGGACTTGCTCCATTGTATCTGCAGGACCTGATTGTACCATATGTTCCTAATAGGACACTCTGATCTCTGAGTGCAGGTTTACTTGTAGTTCCTAGGATTCATAAAAGTAGAATGGGAGGACGAGCTTTCAGCTATCAGGCACCGCTATTATGGAACCAGTTACCAATCTGGGTCCGAGAGGCAGACACTGCCTCCACCTTTAAGACTAGACTTAAAACCTTTCTGTTTAGTAAGGCGTACAGTTAGCCTTAGACCTAGTGTGTAGCACAGCTATGCTGCTCTAGGCCTACGCTGTTGGGGGGCACAAACATGATCCTCTGAGCAGTTTCCCCCTCACCCTCTGACCTCTCCTCTACTCTCCTTAGTCTGGATCATACTGGGTAATATCGTCTCATAATCTGTGTTTACTGTCTTCCTCGTAGTTCTGTGCCTCGCTCTCTCTCTCTCTCTCTCTCTCTCTTTGCAGATCTCAGACCTGCATCCTGACCTGCAGTCTGGCCCCTGATCTCTCCTGTGCTCATCAACTTCATCAGCCCCTGCTGCTCATCTTTGCTTTGATTACTATCAAATCACTATTCCTACTTATGGACTAACGATATATATAGATATCTATTACAATATAATCACTGTTTCACCTTGCTGTCATGTTTGCTCTGTACTGTATCATGTTTGCTCCTCTCTCCTTCATTCTCTCTCTCTCTCTCTCTTTCTCCTTCATCCTCTCTCTCTCTCTCTCTCTCTCTCTCTCCTTCATCCTCTCTCTCTCTCTCTCTCTCTCTCTCTCTCCTTCATCCTCTCTCTCTCCTTCATCCTCTCTCTCTCTCTCTCTCTCTCTCTCTCTCTCTCTCTCTCTCTCTCTCCTTCATCCTCTCTCTCTCTCTCTCTCTCCCTCATCCTCTCTGACTAGCAGCAGGACTGGTTCCCCCTTAAGTTGACAGGTCCTGCTCAAGGTTTCTTCCTCTTAAAGGGAGTGTTTCCTTGCCACAGTGCTCTTAGGGGGGTTCCTGTGAAGCGCTTTGAGGCAATGTCTGATTGTAATATGCGCTATATAAATAAAACTTAATTGAATTGAATTGAATATATTGGCTAGAGCTAAATAGTTAAGAATGTATTATAATTAAGTAAAAGCCAAGGTAAAAAGCTACGTCTTAAGTTTCCTTTTAAACTAGCAGGTAGTTTCATAGTAGTGTGTACCTTTGTATGCAAGTTTTAGGAGACAGGGACTGTTTAATTAAGCATTTCCTTCATTCAAACTTGAATGTAAAAAAGGTATAACAGTGATACTTTGCTGCTGAAAAGAAGGATATAAAGAATCCAGACTGTAGAGTAAGGGTAAAAAGATCATTGAAATTGGTGCTAAAGAATCAGAGAAACAGAGAAAAAACTACCAGCTTTCATTTAAAGGTACAAAAACGACTTTAAAAGCTATTTAGTTCAAGAGTAGTCAGATCCATCTATCTTTATTGTGGCCTTTATTTTGATATTGACTGCAAACAGGAAAACGTTTGACAAAATATGTCCACTGACAGACAACCCAGTCAGGCAGAGTCCATGCAGGAGAAAACAGCACATAAGCAGGCTACGATCAAACTGACAGTTCTAAATGTTTCTAACCATGATACGACAGCTTGAAGGTGTCTAAAAAACTACACAGGAAACAACTGATGCAAATCAGCAAACATGGCTGCATCATTGCTGCTAAATCAAGATATCAGCAACACGTTGCAGTCTTCAGCTATACTGGGCTTCCAAACACCGACCCACACCACAGCTGCTATTAGCTGAGCTATTAATTCCACGTATACTTTCAAACATTTCCGCAGGAAGCCACACCATTACAACCTGAAAGATCACAACTACTGATCAGTGAAGTACAGATATCATGCAGAAAAAATGCAATAATTACAAAGGTAAAAGCCATATTTATTTATGCTGCAGTACATTTTACATCCCCAGGAGGGCCTGAGCTGAAAGAACAACAATATAAAAACCTGAATTCTCGCTAAACCTCATCAGTAGATTGGCCTACAGATCTGCTGCCAGAGTCAGACAAAAACAGATGATTGAACACTGGACGAGACTGCAGCCATCTTCTGAGCTGGGCAGCAAGCCTTTCATTAGTGTGAAGGTACACGAGCGGGTTGAGAGCACTGTTCAGACACACAAGGCCACGACTTATCTGATGAGCACTGAAGGCTGCACTATCCCACGGAGGACATTTCCTCTGGTTTGATAACACCCTGGAGTAGAGAGTGAGGTTCTTCAGCAAATGATAGGGGATGTAACAAACAGAGAAGAGAAGAATCAAGATAAACAACAACCTCAGGCTTCTTCGTTTCTGCACCTTGTCAATTCTCTTAATTGTCCATAAGACTACTGCTATGTGTCCATAACAGCCCACAGTGATGAGGAACGGGATGAAAAACCCAGTGATCGTCCATGCAAGGCTGTACTTCAGGTAGCCCCCAACGTAGTCTCTAGAGGTGGTTTGATAGCATTTTCCAGTGTAGTTCTTGTATGTTGTTTTGACGAAGAACATGTCTGGAAGGCACTGAACACTCACCAAGAACCAAACCATCACAGAGATAATCACAGAGTGAGCAACAGTTATTCTTCCCATCACTCTCACTGGATGGACGATAGCCAGGTACCTGTACACACTGATGCAGGTGAGGAAGCCGATGCTGCCGTACAAATTCAGGTTGAAGCAGAATCTGGTCATCTTACAGAAAGCGTCTCCAAAGATCCATTTACTTCTCATGAAGTAGTACGCCACCAGGAACGGAAGTATAGCCAAGAACAAAATGTTGGCAAGTCCAAGGTTGAGAACAAACACATTGATGATCTTTAGGTTCTTCAATTTCTGCAACAAATACTTCAGTCCCCATCCGTTAGCTGCCACGCCAATGATGAATACAAAGATGTAAAGAGTGGGCAGTAATCTGTATTCATAGAACCCATGGCTGAAAATAGAACAGAACATGTTCTGCATTTTGTTCTCCAGCATCAAACCCCCTCCTCTGCAAATGATTTAGCCTGAAGAAAGGCTGTACTCTTTAGTGAAGCCACCATCCTTCCTGTAAACACAGATAAGAGGTAGACCATGTGAACCAAGCAAACGGGCAGGGTCGGTTAGTTTGATGTACAGAGCTGCTGATCATTATTCTAACACTTAAAGTGCAACATAAGGATCTCTAAGACATGATGGCAGATGAGGTTCAACAGAAAGTACCCTTTTCTAAAGTCAACTTTCTGATGAGCGATTTTAAAAGTCTCAGTGAATCCCTTCATTGTCTGTTATAGTTCGAAAAGGTAGCAGCCAGTTTAACTTCATGTTGCTCCCTATGTGCCACTGTTTTTAGCACACAAGCTATAAGTACATCATAATATTGATGAGTTATAAGTGTGAAAACTGTGTGAGTGGGAGCAGTAGCTTTATGACTGACATAAATGAGCAGGTTGGAGTCTCCCTCGGGTGGTAGTTCACAAGGAGAATGACACATTTTCCAATTTTATGCTTTTGCATCAAGAATATTTCAATGTAAGAACTAGCAGGTAGTTTCATGGCCTGTATAACTTTTCTCTTTTTTTGGACTGCTTTTAGTAGAGAAAGAAGTGGGAACTTTTGAGCCAGCCTGAATACCCGTGAGAGACTGAGCTTATGAGGATACTTTTCTGTTGAATAGAAGGACTTATCATAAATCTTGACTGTTTATAGTGTAGTAAGAGTAAAAATTAATTGGTACTACAGGCTCAGGGAAAACTGAAAAACATGTAATAGCATTTATTAAAAGGTACAATTCTAAGCCTATAATAGACTGCCTTAAAACAGAATAACACCACGGGGAAGCACATGAACACATTCTAATTTAAACTCATGAGTAATCAGTGAGGACTCAGATCTGTCCATCTTAAAATGTGGCTTTTATTTTCAACTTGACACAAAGTCTGGAAAGCTTTGTTACACTTTTTTTTTGTTGACAAAATATGTCTGTGGAGAGAACAACCCAGCCAGCTGCAGCAAAAACGGTTCATAAGCTGACTACGATTATTCTGACAGTTAATGTGCATTGACATTTTTGAATGTTTCTAACCATGATACGACAGCTTGAAGGTGTCTAAAAAACTACACAGGAAACAACTGATGCAAATCAGCAAACATGGCTGCATCATTGCTGCTAAATCAAGATATCAGCAACACATTGCAGTCTTCAGCTATACTGGGCTTCCAAACACCGACCCACACCACAGCCACTATCAGCTGAGCTAAAAATTCCACGTATACTTTCAAACATTTCCACAGGAAGCAACACCATCATTGCAAACAGAAAGATCACAACTACTGATCAGTGAAGTACAGACATCATGCAGAAAATAATGCAATAATTACAAAGGTAAAAGCCGTTTTTATCCATGCTGCAACAAAATTTACATCCCCAGGAGGGCCTGAGCTGAAGGAACAACAATATAAAAACCTGAATTCTCGCTAAACCTCATCAGTAGATTGGCCTACAGATCTGCTGCCAGAGTCAGACAAAAACAGATGATTGAACACTGGACGAGACTGCAGCCATCTTCTGAGCTGGGCAGCAAGCCTTTCATTAGTGTGAAGGTACACGAGCGGGTTGAGAGCGCTGTTCAGACACACAAGGCCACGACTTATCTGATGAGCACTGAAGGCTGCATTATTCCACGGAGGACAATTCCTCTGGTTTGATAACACCCTGGAGTAGAGAGTGAGGTTCTTCAGCAAATGATAGGGGATGTAACAAACAGAGAAGAGAAGAATCAAGATAAACAACAACCTCAGGCTTCTTTGTTTCTGCACCTTGTCAATTCTCTTAATTGTCCATAAGACTACTGCTATGTGTCCATAACAGCCCACAGTGATGAGGAACGGGATGAAAAACCCAGTGATCGTCCATGCAAGGCTGTACTTCAGGTAGCCCCCAACGTAGTCTCTAGAGGTGGTTTGATAGCATTTTCCAGTGTAGTTCTTGTATGTTGTTTTGACGAAGAACATGTCTGGAAGGCACTGAACACTCACCAAGAACCAAACCATCACAGAGATAATCACAGAGTGAGCAACAGTTATTCTTCCCATCACTCTCACTGGATGGACGATAGCCAGGTACCTGTACACACTGATGCAGGTGAGGAAGCCGATGCTGCCGTACAAATTCAGGTTGAAGCAGAATCTGGTCATCTTACAGAAAGCGTCTCCAAAGATCCATTTACTTCTCATGAAGTAGTACGCCACCAGGAATGGAAGTATAGCCAAGAACAAAATGTTGGCAAGTCCAAGGTTGAGAACAAACACATTGATGATCTTTAGGTTCTTCAATTTCTGCAACAAATACTTCAGTCCCCATCCGTTAGCTGCCACGCCAATGATGAATACAAAGATGTAAAGAGTGGGCAGTAATCTGTATTCATAGGCTTCATCGTTGACAGGAGTGCAGCCTGTTTCATTCATTTTGTATTCTGATGGAGGTGAAACAACATGACCCCCTATATGTCCAAAGAAGACTTCTGAAATCTGAAATCCCCGCCCATTTGAAATGCAGATAATAACCTGACTGAGATAAGGACTGGACAAACTATTGCTCAATAATTCATCATTTCATTACACAATATCCAGCAGTGGATTTAGAGCACTTCAGAAAATCTACACCTAAGTAACATTTTTTATTTCTTTCTCACATGAGGCAAGTACAGCTTCCAATGTGACACACACAGCAGTACCAAAATGGATAAAAGATACTCAACAAGTCCAGTTGTGTCACCTTAACCTTTTGAATTATAAGATTACTCTCTTCCACATCTTTTAAGGTTGGTACTGTATTAACAAATACTTCTTATGCCTAAATCCTGTAATGATATGGCTACAAATGTAGAATGGACATGGGAAAATTCAGCGTTGGTGTCTGCCACAGAAATTCTCGTGTAGAATGATGAGGATAAACGCAAACTTGGCTTGTGCCTATGCACAGTTTAGTCTTCAGCATGGGACTAAAAATAAATCTCAGCTGATCCTTCCATCAATCCCCTTCTCCAATGTCTGCTCACCGCTGTAACATAAGTTCTCTTGAAGAAGCAACTCGTACACTCGTACACGTCTTTAGTAATTTCTACATCTACGCTATTAACATGCTATCAATAGGTCATATGCCGCGGAACAAAGACAAAACAACTCTAGAACAATATAAACCATTTTTACGGAGAGTACCCTTTAAAACCAGTAAATTACAACCCAAATAAATCAACGTAAAACAGGCTGTCACGTTACTAACATGCAAATTAAGCTAACATATTAGCATATTTCGTTGTGAAAAAATACCATGTAAATAAACAGATAATTTACCAACCTCATCGGCCACGTTATCTTAAGGGGAATATAGAAATAAAACTTCTAACCTCATGAGTTTTCGTTGTTCCGAAATCTTCGTTCAGGGTAGAACAACAAACTTTACATTAACACATCCTCCATTAACGCAGGTAATGTTTTGAGCGCAGGTAATAATGACCCGACCTCCCACAGTGGCATCGCAACATTGTTTCCGCTTGAAGTATCAGACAGGCCGTCTTAGATGCACCGTGTGCATTTATGTTGTAAATTGTAATAGTGTTAATTAAAACATTAAAAAGAATTCTTCTAATTTATTCTATATGTTTGAGAGAAAACAGGAAGTGTTTCTTCTTTTTCTTAAACTAAGACCGGACTAGTTGCTAAAATGACTCAGTCTCCCATCTAGCGGTGCAAAGTAGTACTACATTACATGGGCCACAGTAGCTGGGGTGTCATTCACATTTCACAAACTGTAATTATTTTATATCTTCTTGAGAATTTGGCACACTACACACTTCCTGTGTTAAAAATATTCATACAAGCATGAACTTAAGAGCAATGGAAAATTGCATTGTAGTCTCAAAATAAGCTAAACATAATCAAAATAGGCATGCTTAAAAACAGGAGCCTCTGTCAGAGGCCACAGAATCTCTCTATGATTTAAAATGAAGATTTAAAGGTTAGTCCACTAGATGGCAGGCTGTGTGAAGTCATGTGGTCAAAAGCCAGCAGGGTATTAGTGCTACTCCGTGTTCTATGTAACTATACTGTATGTCTGTGACGCCGCTTTGTGATGACCTGTATTTAAAAGCTGTTCTGATGCATAACCAGACTGAATATGACAGATAAAATAAGTATGTCATCTTTTGTGATGACTCCAGTGCAGATGAGCCAAAGGCAATGCTAATCAGCAGTGTGTAAAGTAACTGGAGGAATGAATAATATGCATGTTTTGAATGTGGTACTAAAGAATCTGAATGCTCTAAATATTAGCTGATAATTTGGCTTTATTTTCATGAGAGATTTGATGCTGTGGTGCTTCAGATAAGGTTTAAGGATGTACAGAATAACTCTGAAATGATGTGTTTGATGTATAAAGCTACAGGGTGTACAAAATAACAATATAATAATAAAAAACTACATTTATTGGGAGTAAAAACACACAACATACAGTATACAAAATAAACAAACATTTTTTTCACTGTACATAAAGACATCTGCTCAGAATTATTTACAGAACAAAAAGTGCAATTTCATCCCACAACAAACACACAACCAAAACTGTACAAGATGCATTATTGCCATCTGAGAACAAAGTCTGTCAACACAAAGGTTGGAGTCGTTCAATCAACACCGCCATTATTTTTTTACATTGCTTTTAAAGGCATGTGTTGCTGGTTAGCAAAGCAAAAACAAAACAAAACAACAACATATTTGTATGACCACCTCAGACTATAATTTATGGGTTGTGTGTTTCTTTTTATTGGATGCAGAGTTGCTCTGAAGTAACTGCCGCAGCTTTATAAAACTGAAATAAATCTTATTTTTCAGCCAAAACTAATTTAAACTCTGAACTTTTTATTAGCTACATTTTAAGATTCTGATCCGTTCTTCTAGTTTAAATAATAATAAAAGTCCTCCTTTAGTTTTTAGGAGCTTGAAGGACCAGTTCTACCATCAAACATCAAGAATCCAAATCAGTGCAGATCTTTACAAAGAAATTATTTTGGGGAATTTTTACTCCCTTATGTATCACTATTGTTCGGCAGGTTCAGCAGAATGATGCTTTTCAAGGTGCAGAAGTGTTTGGATGACGTAAAATAAGTGCAGGCAGGCAGAGTTTGTCCATGTGTGAAGATTCATCCCAGCGTAGTCACAGGTTTCTGGGTCTCTTCTGTGTCCGTTTCCTGGGACTGGGTTCAACACACTGTCCAGCCCTGGAATCAGGGCCTGTGACCCCACAGAGCTGGGTTAGTGTACGGCATGTAGGGGCAGTTATTGTGACAGACACAGGTGTGGATCATCATCACGGCCCTCTGCAGCAGTCTGTCGGCGGGGCAGCGGAAGGTCACCTGAGCGGTGGTGGTGTGGTGCGGCGTGCAGCAGCGGGAATCGGTGCACTGACCACAGTACTGCAGCTGGTAGGCACGGGTGCTGAAGCAGCCCTGGTGGACAAGCCGGATGGGTCTGGGTGATGTGTAGCTGGCTTTGCAGTGTCCCTGCTGTCCCCACTGAGGAAAACAGCACACACACACACACACACACACACACACAGAGGGAAGTGAGGGGAGGTAACCCTTTAGACCATGTCTAAATGAAACGCTGAATGTTCCTGTTTACGTTTGCACCATCTGCTCATAACAGCTATGTTTTGGCACAGCGTGGATGTCCACAGTGATTATAGTCAGAGTATGAGAAAACACTGTGTTAAAGGTTAACGAGATGCTATGGTTAACGTTAATTAAAGCTCAAACGTTAATTGCAAGTTTGTGGAGCACCAGTGTGCTGCATGAAAATTCACAGCCTGATGCAGAATCCACTAATTGCTATGAAAAGTGAACTTTCAGTAAAGAGCACTTAACAGCTTTCATTGGAAGTTTAATTTTAGACTTGGCAGCTTTGGAAAAGGTTTCAAGTAAATTAAATGTTAACATCAAATTCATGCCTGTAATTGTGTGTGCAAAGAACAGTGAGGAGGCAGTTTGTGTACTTGGAGAAATATTCAGTCCTAAGTGTTCTAGTTCTCCTCATCGTGTCACTCTCTGTGTTTGGTTGAAGGGTCCTTTCTTGAACTGTGGCAGAAACACCATCATACGATGGGACTCACCATCGGTTTCCTGATGGGAGCCTGAACATGGCGGCAAGGCCGCACTTTACACAGTCGAGTCTCCATTTGCAGCTTGCAGGCAGGATTTTGGTTAGACACCCGCGTGGATACGCCGGCGCCACAGCTCCTGGAGCAGGCACTCCATTTGGTGCTCTGCTCTATGCAGGTGGAGGCAGGTGGGGACAGTCTTCTCTGAGGGTGATCCCGTGGCAGAGAGGGCCACAGCCTGTCTGGTCTCATGGCTGGAGGGAAACAAAACAAAGCATGGTGAAGAAGTGGGCTGTAGAGAGAGACTGGAAGATGTCCCCCATCATCAAAGGTCAGTTCTCTAGTCAACACATAGGAGACGGCTGACCAGATCCATGATGTAATCTATTACAGTCATACTTTGGCTCAGAGTGGGTGTCTCCCAGGAACCCGTCCAAGGTGTCAGCCTCCTCAGAGGTGAATTTAGTGCCCGACAAAAGACAATCAGTCACTTTTGAGGCAGATCCTGAGACATTTCTGCATCACTCTGCATCCATCAATATATTTTGTGAACCCGCCTGTACAACAGGACCATAGGTGGGCTGGAGTCTGTCCCAGCTGTCAATGCCCTGGATAGGTCACCAGTCTATCCCAGAACTAACATGACAAACAACCATTCACACTCACGTCAGCAGCCAATTTAGAGTCCCCAGTTAATCTAACATGCACGTCTATGTGGGAGGAAGCAAACCCTTTCAGGCACAGGGAGAACAGTGCTAAACACTGCACCACCATGTCTGTGTCAATGATGATGATTTGAAACTTGGGTCCACCACTTCCAACCAGACACCAAAGAGCAATCCAAACAGTAAAAACAGACTTCCCAGCGAAATGTCAGAGAACTTTCTGGGAAATCACAAAGATTCAGCTCCTTCTCCAGGACACCATCCTTCTCCACACCAACTCTCACAAAGAATGGGTTTTTTACGCCATGACTGCTGGACTATGTGTGTAAATGTAGGAGGCAACTACAATTAATTACATATTTTTCTTGTCAATCATTTCTAATATTCTGTGTAGCCATGGATGCACAGACTGCACCTTTACTTAAACTAACAGACTACATGCCGAGTGAACTCACCTTCAGGTCGTACTTTGGATTTTTGCACATTTAAAAATTCAAACCAATTTTTCTCCCAAAACTAACATGTAGAAGTCAAAACAATGATCTGATCCTGCAGCAGAAATCCAGGAACAAAATGTTCTTGTAGTTCGAGTCAGACAATGTTTGGAATTCCAGATGTTTTTAAATTGGCTTCATTTCCCTCACACTCCCCTTTTAATAGAGTAATGTAATCTTTACATGGCTTCATAAGCTTAATTGTCGCACAGCTGTGGTTGTTGTTATGAAACTAGGAAACACGGAGACCAAGAATAATGTTTTCACCAAAAACTGTGGCTTATATTTGGACTTTGGGAGTTTTCCTTTGGACAGACACACCCCGCTTTAATGCAAAAAACGCTCCAGTAAAAACTTCCAGACATAACCACCAATGACAAAGCTCATAAAAATGAATGAAGGATTATTTTACACATGGACTGATCATCACTGAGCAACAACTGAAGCTGAGGAATCCAGTCATCCACTACATCCACTACAATACATGGAGATTCTTCTGGCATGAGCCCCAGACACTGGAAATTATGTTGTAAGTTGTCTCATGTCAGGGATAACTCATGTAATTGACAGTTAAGGCCTATTCTTTAAATACTAGTCCATAGCCAGGGGTCAGTTTAGCTTTACATGAAGCATGGAAACAAGTGGAGACAATGGACTGCATAAAAAGATGGACAAACCCTTCATGATGCCCTCGTGAACCTCCAGCCTTCACCACCTAAGCAGTGTCTGACCCTGCCTAACTCCAAACTACCTGGAAAATAAGCAAAGAAGAAGGTACCAAGCAACAATCCTCAACCTCCATGGCAGGAAAACTAATGTGGATCTGACAAAAACTGCAGTTCCTTGAGCAGCCACTAGGGGCTGACTCTTAGCTCAAGTCAATCCTCACAGACATCCATGTTAGAACTTAATGCAGAAACAGACATGTTTACAGCTTGGTATGATGACATCTGCACCACTGTCAAGGAGCCAATGCACTTTTGGAGCCAGCCTCTAGTGGCCATTAGAGGAACTACAGGCAACTCCTGCAGCCTCCTTCCATGACCATATAAAATTTTCTATGGATACAGCATTGCTAGATGTTGTTCCCTGTTTCCAGAATCTATGCTAATCTAAGCAGCTGCTGTGCTTCATGTTTAGTGACTCTTTTTAGTTTAGTGAGTTTACCTGTAATGGCATCCTTAATGACGGTATTATCGAGGTTTTCACACACCCACTCTCGGCAGCACTTCCCTGGCAGCCGGATGAATTGCGGGTTGGGACAGTCTGGAGTGGGGAGTAGAACGTTCAAAGGACACGCTGGCACACAGCTCACCCCTCCATCTCTGCAGTGGCAGTAAGTGTCACAAGAAGGCTGAAACGACTGGCCCTCCTGGTAAGTGATGCCGTTGACCTCACAGACCAGATCCTCCTGACCTGCAAGAGACACAGAAGCTGTCTTTAGACTGAGAAACTCAATCAGGAAGTGAAAGGATTAAGTTAGGTTAAAAAAAAGAGAAGGGGGACATGAGAGCACACAGGAGCTGCTGTCCCTGCCATGTAGCTTTATGGGAAAACAGGCCTCTCTGCAGAGAAAGGGACGAGCCTGTTTTTAAATCCACGAGTGTTGTCTCTGCAATCTATCATGCTCAGAGAGCGGTCATTAGAGGAAACGTGTCAGCAGCAGCTCTGAAAATAGAAGCTGAAGGAGTACTGGTGGATCACTGCTGCCCAGCAGGCTGAGGAGGCCCAGGCATTGACTGTCTGCATGTCCCTCCCTCTCCACTCTGTCACACACTGAAGATGCACTCACTGACACACTCCCCGGCTTCTCCTGGGAAGCTGGCGCTGTAGTCGCACTGCAGTCTCTTCTGGCTGTCACAGGGAAACATCTCAGAGCAGGGCTCGCCGCGCTGCCGGGCACACACCTGGCAGCACCGGCAGCCATCCAGCACCAGGGGGACTCCTGAGGGGCACTGAGGAGCCGGACCAGGGCAGAGGCAGGGCCTGTCACACAGCTGGCACCACACCTGGAGTGAAACAAAACTTAGGAAGGTTATCACATGTAAAGAAGCAAAGAAAACATGGTTGGAATTCTTGGAAGCTGCATCCAACACAGTCAGACCGAACCACTGTTTCCAATTACATGCATGTGGAGCCAAGTTGTACTTTATTAAAGAAGAAGGATCATTTCAGTGCTTTTAAATAGTGGTATTGTACATATAATACACTGCTGCACAATGTTACATCACATGATCACGCTGATGAAGCATTCTGAAGCAACACAATGTCAAATATTCTCTTGTTTTAGCTTCTATATTGTGGGATTTATGGTATGTCAATAAAAACAATCTTTAAATATTTGCTGTTTTTAAAACCACTTTGGTCTTCTCATATATCATGTTCAGATCTTTTCGTTTTACATCATTAGTAATCACATGCAGATGTTTCCTGTCTTTCAGGCTACTGAAATCAATCAAAATAAATCTCTATGAATGAAAGAACACACTTTGACTGCCACCTTTCTTTAGTTAATAATAATAAAAAGCTCAGTTAAATAAGCAGAGCAGGCCTCACCTGTGCCAGCAGCGCAGCCAGAGCGATCACACAGAGGTGCAGCCGTGGGTCCATGGGTGTTGCTGCTGATGGGGCTCAGTCGGCCTCTCTAACCTGGGTGACGGTGCGGTGCGACCAGTGCAGCTGTTTGCTCACTGCTCATTCTTGCGCCTGCTGACATTTATAAAGTCTGGACTCTGATGTCACGGGCTGACTACCATGTAAACAGCCACTGGACCAGCATCAGAAATGTTTCACATTCCTCCTCCCTGCTGCCCATTCCCACTTCCACACACACACACCTCCACCCCCAGCTCTTTCCCCTCTTCTTTTTCCTCTCTCTCTTTCCAGTCTTGTGGCGTTCTAAGTTTGCACAGCTTAACATGAGCTAAGGGGAGAAAAATACATTAGCCAAGATGTCTGCAAGTCAAATAACCTCTGGGGCTTTTGTGGTGACAATTCTGATTTGCGTAGACGAGATTTTATGGAGCTGATGTTTTCCCAAGCTGTGGGTCAGTCAGATATAGTAGCTCATCCTTTGAAAGGATGGATATAGAGCAGACATTTCCACGATTCCATTTTTCATCCCAAAATACCTTTAAAGCCCTGCTGTGTAGGGGGCAGAGACTTTAAAGAGATTTCTCTTTCCTGTGGTTTCTATGGTGTGTCGGCAGCGTGTCTGAGGCTGCCATGAACTAAGATCACGTCTATTCTATTCCTATTTGAATGGGAACCTGGAGGCAAACAGTCCATAAAGAGAATACTCACAGAGAGATTAATCACCTCATTAAATAGCAGGTAGGAAGTCTGAGGCTGCTGTGTCTAATAACATGTTTATACTTTGCAGCAAAGGAGACTGGTAATGATACGAGTTGCTTGTGTGGTTATGATTAAAAAAACACCAGCTCATGTTCGGGCCGGTTGGATGGGAAAAATCATTTTGACACTTCCCTGCCACTTATCTAATCTTCTTCTTGCATCATTCTCCTTCATCTGACAGTGCAGCCCCTACATCGCAGTAGATCAGACCCACGAGTCGTCTTTTCTGACTGGAGCGTTAAATTTAAATAAAGCAGGTTTGGGCATGAAACTCTTGGGCTGAAAAAAAGTGGGCCACACCAGCTGGTGGAAGCGATGTCATTATTATAAGTTGCATAAAGTGTTGTTAGAGTTAAGAGATTATTGTTTGTCTCCATTGTCTTGGCTGTTACCATGGTGACGGCCTAAACAACATATAAAGATTAAATGAGTACACTCACTGGTGAGGACAGGCTGCTTATTTAAACAAAGACTAATGGTGGTGGAAGTATACTGTAATTGATGGATCAGCATGAATGTCTGCACCTGTCCATCCAATACAAAGCTATTGGTAGATATTTCACTCAAAACCACAAGTTTAACTCTACAGTGGCACATTAAAGTCAATAGGATTTATTACCAGGTGACCCTTGTTTCACACAAAGGTAAGTCGTCTTACTAAAATTTTAACTTATGACTGAATTGCAAAACAAAGGCAGCAGCAAAGCAGGCAGCCATCCAACCAAATGGAATTCAAGCAAAAAGCAAAACCAGATTTCTAAAGTTCAACATCACTTCCCACAGAGCTGCATGGGCGGTAAATCCACTGAAGAGTTAAAAATAGAAGCTGACAGAAAAAGACTGAGAAAAAGAATGTGTGTGTGTGTGTCTTCCTCCAAGGCAGGTGAACTCCAGGTGGTCAGCAAGCATGGCTGCACTGCTACACGGGGCCTCACGGTCAGCTTTCGATGAAAGGTATGCTCTCCTGGCCATAAGTGTTTCCCATGCAGTCCAAGGCTGAGAGGGGCTGGAAAGGATTGCATTATAATAGGTAATGGCTCCAGTAAAACATGAGGTAGAATTACTTCCAAAACATTGCAGATAGAGTTACAGTTCATTCTGAGTAATGGGACAACAATGGTGCAGGTTTTCTCAAAGGAAAGGGAGGCTTGGATTAGGCAAGTTGAAAATGTGGTACTCAGCTTCCTTGTGCTTGGTCTGGGAGCTAACATGGTGCAAAAGCAGCCTGTATCAGTCACAGCTAGTGAAGTCTGCCAATTGCAATCCAGTCTGGACATTTTTCCAGAGCACACAGATGTCGGAATGTTTCCAGACAGTAAAGTATCACTCTGAGGGACTCTTTTCAAGGACCCCCACCCCCAAGAAAAAACGAGTCATGTACAATGACCTCCATTCAGTTTGTCTGAATATTGTTTTGCTATGTGCTGGTATGTAGGAAAATCTTTCTGAACCTCTTGTTGAGTCATGAATGCAAAAGCTGCAGGGTGAAGAAAGAAAAATATTATTCGTCCTGTAAACGTTTCATTGATCCAAGTGCTGAAAAAGAAGACAATCACTCGGCCAAACCTGTCACTGCAGAGCAAAAAATGTCTAACACGTGTTCAGGCGTAGGTGTCCAACAACCCTGAAATACCTCCGAGTGGAGGCCGCACTCCACACAGACTGCTGTAATGAAACTCTGAAGTGACTCGCTGCTGAAGTTACGCATGTCTTAAATCAGATCTGGAACCCTGCTTCAGTGAGTCATCATGGATCACAAATGTTAGCAGGTCCTCTCACTTTCTGTCGCTTTGGTGAGGCCTGGAAAGCAGATGGATGAGGACGCTCATGCTCCTCAGATGATGCATTAAACCATCTCTGACTGTGCAGTACCACCAGCTGAGTCAGAGCCTGAGCAGCCGGACTGAATGATAAACCCTCTGGAATCCTGTTGTAGGTTTGGTAGAAGTAACGTTGGAGTTCAGGTGAGAGTCAAAGTCAACAGACCAGCAGAGGCCAGTACAGGGTGCTCCGCGCTATGACTTCATTAAACAGGAACTAAAGCTGTCAGTTAGCAGTTTAGCTTCAGTTTTCATAGAGGATGGTTGTCTGATAGAGCTCAGTGGAAGGGGCAAAAAAAAGCAACTTAATCATTACAGAAAAGGCAGGAGCTGTAACCATGGTAACCAGGACCCAATGATGTTGATGAGTAAAATGAAGGACCAAACACAGATTTTAAACAAAACATGAGCTTAAGCTGCTCAACTAGAGAGAAAAAATATAGATTTATGTAATCGCAATAAAAAAAAATGCAAAGCAGAAGTGAGGTGGATGGCACAACCATTGAGGGCAGAGAAGGAGGAACAAAGATGGCATGGAACCCTTTAAAATACTTTAGAAAGTGGAAACAACACTGTTAAATGTTATGTAACTGAATTAAACCAACCTGGAACTAAGACAAACAACATCTCCTCCTGAAAACACGTTTTGGTGCCATCATGTGTGACCTCAGCAGACAACAGTCACTGCTCCCAGTTTGTGGGACTGGGTGGTGACTGTGACTCAGAATAAACAGACTGCGGGCACAATACTCCAAAATCCTCTCCACTATTTCACATCTACTACACAAAATACAAAGCAGCTCCAAGTGCACTCTGTGTAATCGGTGTCTGAGGTTTTGGCACCACGTGTCGCTGAAAGTTTTCCAGGTGGACTCTGCAGGTATCCTTCCAGCGCAGCGTGGTTTAACTGTGACTGTTGGAGCAGTCGCACAGACAGCTCATGATTGTACTGACTCATTATTCCAGTAAAGGTACGATCACCACCACACCCTGCAGAGGTCACAGACGGAGCTGTCCTCCATTCAAAACACTAAATGTTGCTGTCTGCTTCATTTCCAGCTTTCTCAGCTCAAAAAGTTTCCTCTCGTAGCAATTCTGATCTCTCTGAAAGCCTGCATGATAACATGGACTTTAAAATCAAACAGCAGCGCTAAATGACTCACTGCTTTTTTAATCCAAGACATAAATACGGGTGGTGCAGCTTAAAAACATTTAATAGGGAGAAAAAAGACAGGATGAAGAGGTGAATATTTAAACAGATGGAAAATGTTCCTAACGTTTATATAACATAATGAACAGCAGCAAAAGCTCTCTCACTGCTAAAGCCCAGGTGTTTCCTCTTGAGAAACTGCAGAGGAAATACTACAGGTGCGTAGCTATCACATGATGTAACTGAAATTGCAATGAGCCGTCTAAGTATATCCGAAATAAAGAACTGAGACGTGATTTAACTCCGCGGAGCCACTCAGCCAGAGACTAAATACAGTAATTACCAAAATTCCACACACCAAAAGTCTAAAAATGTCCTGGAACACAACCAAAAATCACAGAGTGGACAGCAGAGGAAGGGAATGCTCATTTGATATAGCAGCATGATCCATATGGCAGCTACAGTATGGCACACACACACATAATACAGCTGGGGGCGTCCAACATGGATTTCTCAAGCCAAAATGTTTTTCCCTAAATTACACCTAGATTCCAGACATTCCAGCTCGACGTGTGAAAATCCCACAATGTTGCCACAGGAACACCCAGAGCAGCCGATCAGGACGTCGTCCCGAGCAAAGGTCACCTCCTGACGTACACGGGGCCGAGGTCACTGCCGTGTCTACAGCACAAATAAAAAAGAAGCTCGCCCAGCCACCCGCTCACACACAATCCCTGTGTGATGCCACCCTGCAGCACCATGTGTCAGACCTGAGAGTACGGGGCTGAAAAACGGGCCTGTTGGTGGCTAATCTGTTATGAAAGAGAATGGGAGGTTACAGTCTGCCAGTTCAGTCCAGATGGAAATATTGCTACAGTTGTACGGATGTGAAGGTTTGTGCAGTTTTTCATGATGAGGATGAAACTGATGCTGTCCATCGCATCCCACATCTGGACACTGTGTCTGAAAGTGACTCTTAAAAACCCTTAACTTAAATTGCAGAGTAAGAATCTTTGGTATCTTGCAGCACAAACACAGTATAACAAGTAATCATCATGGAAAAAGTGACAGATATCTGTTTAGACTTGAGAAAAGTGATTGATGATGCCGACAAAGCAGGAGCAGGATCACCAAGTTTACCAAAGAACTTCCAGGTTTAAGAAAGAAATAAAACTAGAGAGATGAGTCTAAAGAGCCGAGAACAGCTGCAGAGACACGAGTGAAGGATTTAACCAGGTCTGGACCTGAAGAGTCAGAGAGGACAGTCACTAGAGTCCTGCACAGGAATGGACTGCCAGGCTGCAGAAAAGACACCTCCAAACCAGACTGAAGTCTGCTAGAGACCACCTGGAGACAGAGCACGCAGACTGAAGTCTGCTAGAGACCACCTGGAGACAGACACACAGACTGAAGTCTGCTAGAGACCACCTGGAGACAGACACACAGACTGAAGTCTGCTAGAGACAACCTGGAGACAGACACACAGACTGGAAGTCATGTGGTCAGATGAAACTAAACTAGAGCTCTTTGGTCACAGAGATGTTTGGAGAAGGAAATGAGGGGTGTATAATCAATAGGAAGGAATCATGAAAAAAGAAGAAGAAAGAACCTTATAACCTTGAAAGAAACCTAAAAAAGTTGGCAGCAAAACAGGATCTTGGTCTTTGTTTTATCTTCCAACATGACGTCAACTCAAAGCAAACGTCTCTTCCAGTGAAGAACTATGTCCAGGAGAGAAGAGTGAACGTTACTGACCGGCCTGCACAGTGCCTGATTTTAATCTGATCGAAAATCTGTGGAGGATACTCAAGGCCAGAGTCCATGCTCGGAGACCATCAAATCTGGAGAAGCTTGAGAGATAGGTCAGGAACAAAAGTGATGATGCCTGGTTACTTCATGCTTGGAGCTAAATGCTAACATAAAGTAACCAGACTAGGGTAGCAGCAGACTCTTAGTCTAGTTTGTGGTTGTTCTTTCTGCATACAGTCCTCACTCACTGTAAATAACGGTGACTTCTCCTCAGCCTCGACTTTTTTGTCCGACCTTGGGTTCAGAAGCTGTTTGTGGAGAGTTGATTGCTGCAACATAGAGTGAAAATAAACTCCAGCATTTGTTGACACACCTAAACCAACAACACATCCATTTCTAGCACCAGTTACTAAAAATATATCTGAACAAATAAATATGGAACAAGGCCTACAGTCAGCAAGGAAACCACTTCCTAGCTTGGTGAGTCAATATTTTTAGCCGAGATTGTCGCTAACTTCAGGTAGAAGAGGATATAACCTGCACACAGCTGAAGATGTGAGTGAGTTAAGGGCTGAGGATTGAAAGAGAATTGATCCCGTATTGATTAATGATCGGTTAGATTCAGGAAACCAAAAAGTGAAACACTGAAATGAATGTGTGAAAGCAGCGGTAACGTTTGGAGCAGGGAGAGTGGAGTTCTGAGCGACTGACCACAGATGGAGATAAACAGTGTCAAACACGCCACAGCTCTCCAGCACTGGAGCTGAAACGGTTCAGTGATGGCATGAAGCTGCAGCTGCCAGCATGTGGGAGTAGTCAGGATGTGCTGCTGCTGCGTTCCCAGCGGCGATTCTGAAACAGTCTGAAAGAGTGCATTCTAACTTTTCACAATGTTTGGAGAAATGTTTGGCTTCTGGTGAAGATTTTTTACTGTGTTTACCTTTGTTATGTGTGCAAAGGGGAGGAGGAGCAGACCACTTGTTTGAAATCAGTCCGTCAGGCCCCATTCAGACTGACTGAGGTGGTTTCCTGTCAGATTCCCATAAAACCACAGAGAGATGAGGACGAGGTGATCCAAACCTTTTTGCCAACTTCCTCTCCTCACAAAGAAGAAGAAGAAGAATGAGGAGGTGGAGGAGGAGGCGATCAATAAAAGGCAGAACAGAAGAGATTAAAAATAAGAGAGAATAAAATAGAGAATAAAAGAGACCTCTAGTGGTCAAATTAAGAAGCACAGGTAGACACTATTCCCAGGGGAGCATGATGGTCTAATATCAGTGCAATAAATAATACCATAAAATACATAAATAACAGGTGTAAGAAACATGTTTCCCTTCAGGTGCACTGATTTCAGGCACATGCCTCAAAGATCAATGCTGCTGCTGATGTTGTGGATGAAAGAACAGACAGATCTGCTTTGATCTGATGGAGGATTTCAAAAAAAAGAAAAAACTGTTTATTGATCATGAACTGGGCCTGGACACAAAAACAAATGCACCAACACATTTGAAGACGCAACCAAAAGAAGATTAGTAAAACTCTGTGGCACCATATGGCCCATATGTTTGTGCACTTCTGGTTAGTTGATAAATCGCTGCCACCTGCTGGACATGTGGAGTCAGTGCTGCCTATAATCCACATCAACTGAACAACAGGCTGAACAAACTGATAAGAAGGCTGGCTCTGGCACTGGCTGCAGGACAGGAGACGGTTGAAGCAGTGCTGGAGAGGAGGACAATGAACAAACTGTGGACAGCCCCGATCAGCCGCTCCTCCCTGTACTGGACAGACAACGGAGCGCCTTTTCTGAAACGCTCAGAGCTTCGTTGTCTTAGGAAATCTTCCTGCCTGAAGCAATAGGACTGTATAACACCTCATCTGTGTGGGACAGACAACACTCTTTTTCACACGGTTTAGCTCATCAGTTGCACACCGTTGTATTTTATTCACATTTTATATCTTTAGTCTCTTGTAAATAATCTCTATACTGTTTTCTTTCCTTTAGAGATTCATGTCAGTGCCTGTATATTGCTGCTGTAACAGTGAAAGTTCCCAGCTTGGGATAAAGATAGTTTTATTGTATTCTATTATCTGGATAGCACTGTAATATGAGAAGACTGCAGGACGTCACTGGAAGCAGACAAGAAACATAAACAGTTAGAAACTGTGTACACTAATGATGACAATACCCTCCACTGTTTTGGCAACAGTGTGGTTCATCCAACATTACACATAGCATTAAAAATCTGAGCATCCTTCATGATGACAGCAACAGGGTTCCTGATAAACACACATTACTGCACAAGTCGGCTTATATAACACCAAACAGCTATTTTCCACGAAGTTACAGCGTTCTCAAGTGGTTATGAGCCTGGCGGAGGAGAGGTGGAATCCTGTCTTAAAGGAACAGTTCGACATTTTTGTATCATTACAGGCCGGGCTGTCTGCACGCTAATGAGAACATTATGGATGGAAGACAAAAGCAGCCAGAGAGACAAAGACAGGGGCAGATCACTTCCTCTCATTACCCTGGCATGTTTTTTTCTGAGGAATGAAATCCTTAGTAATAATTGCAGGCTTGTGATTTAAATCACTGGGTGGTTCAGCTGTGAGTGGAGATGATGCACAGCTGTGAGGAGACAGATGTCGGTACAGGTTCAGTCTTGTCAGTTTTCACTGTGCAGTGCTGAAATACTGCAGTTCTTCTGCTTCAGAAAGTTTAGGTAGAAGCAGAAAACCTGAAACCTCAGCAGAAGATAACAGAAATGTAACGCTCAAGCTGACACACACAGTCTGAGGAGGGCTGCACACACACACACACGTCATTTGACCTGTCAGCAAACAGGAGACATCTGGAGCATAAAGGTGGAACCAGAGCTCACAGTTGCTGCTCCTGACAGGCAGACCTGCTTCAGATGTTCAGTCTGAACAGGAGACTGCAGCAGTTTGGCATTTTTCTTTTCGTTTCCCTGCTGTTAGTGTAAAATAAACAAACAAACAAAACAGTTGATGATAAGAGGAACAAACATTGTTCAAAAAGTTGTGTTAATGCATTCAAATTCCTACTTTGAATCCTTTTTTACTTATTTTTTGACTTAAAGCTCTTTTACTCAGTAAACAATTATTATTTTAAATCTTATTTGTCAATTTTTCACCCAAGCACTGGCTTTGTCCTTAAGGTGTAATTTTTTTTAAATAAAATAATAAATAAATAAAACTTTTTTAGTTTTATAGATTAAAAGTTAAAGTATGAATATGAATATTAAAGGCCAGTTCACTCAAAATATGCAGATTTTTCTGGGATATCAATGAATACTGTTGCTCAACTTCTCTTTATCAATATATATATATTGATCTATATATATATATATATAGATCTATATATATATATATTGATAAAGAGAAACTGCCAACTATCATCATCAGTTGTGATAGTTTGGCAGGTGTCTATGTGAACTATAGGTCCATGAACGCTTCCATTCCTCCGTTTCGTAACCCGCTTTAACTTATTAATTAGCCTGCCGTAAAGCTCCCATCACATGGCTGCAAAGCTGCTGCCATTACCGGGCTGTTAATCCTTCTGCTGCCTACTGTTGTGAAGCTTCAGGTGTGGATGCTCTGTGCGCCCGCAGCCCCTCGCTGTGTGTGTGTGTGTGTGTGTGTGTGTGTGTGAGTGTGTGTGTGTGTGAGTGTGTGTGTGTGTGTGTGTGGGGAGTTCTGCTCTTCGCTTTTTGCCGCTGAGTGAAAAAAGGCGTGTCTCTGAGTCATGCATATAATAGCGAGGCGGGCTGCGACAGGCATTGGCTCTCCAGTCCTCACTTCTCTGTGCACCAGCAGACTCACCGGGACCCGCAGGCTCTATACGATGGCCGACTCTGACCACACGGTGTTCAACAAGCCGAAGGTAGGTCAGCCAGCTGGGCCGCTCCCCGTGGGTCAGATCTTAACACAAAGCAGGTGAATTACTGAGCCGCGCACTGATTTGGTTTCCTCGTGGTTTTACGCACAGCGTTCAGTTGTTGTTGTGATAGATCCAATAGAAAGTTAGAAAAAACATGAACAAACAGTTGATATTATTTTTAAAACACGGATCTAAGCGCTTCCGTCTAGCTGGTGTGATTCAAACAAGGAAGAGCATGTTCAACACTTACGGTGTGACATGTGACTGTAATCTGATTACAAACCGCGCTGCTCTGACGAAGAAACGAGCTCATTGGAGACTTTTATTTTGTAATATATCAGCTGGTAAACACACAGCAGAGGAACAAAGGAGGGCCGTGGGTCCATCAAATCAATACCTTCTGCTGAGGTGAAGGACTTCTCAGCATGTGACCTCTGACTGCAGCCACAGCGACCTGTGCTGCACATCAGGCGTGAAACGCACTCACACTCGTGCCGTTTGAGTGAACATGGACCTGGTCTGGTCTGGTCTGCCTGGTCTGTCTGCTGACACAGGAAGTAACTCTGAGAAACAAAGACCCAACAGCTGTGACAAGGAGATGTGGGTTGAGTTTCCAACCACTGTGTGTGTGTGTGTGTGTGTGTGTGTGTAAGGGGATTGCTTGCAGAGATAACCTCATTACATATTAATATGCTGTTGCAGAGCTGATCGGGTCGCTGTCTCCTGCAGCAGCCTTCACTGCTTCCTGCATGCTGACATCGCTCTAGCTGCAGGTTTATTATTGTGTGATAAAGATACAGGACCTGTGAGCGCTGGTTAATGAGTGTTTTCATTATCAGTCAATCTGCTAATCATTTTCCAAGTCAATCAATTAATTCAAATGTATCTTTTTGTGCAATTTTCTATTCATTAAAGCTCACATTTCTAGGAGGTTTGACTCTGTGTGAGCTCTAAGTAGAGCTGGATTAGTTTAATATTATTAAATATAAAGTCTAAGCAGGCCTGCAGCTCTATTATCAGTTTTTTCACTACTAGTTAAAAGGTGTGTGTAAAATAATGAGGAAATTATGCATATCCATTGCAAAAATTTGGTAACCTTTTTTATATTAGGGTTAGGGTTTACATTGCGTATCTGGCGCCCTCTTGTGGCTGTGTGAATGTGATGCACACAGGCCAAATCAGTGGCTGTGCCCGGAATCACCCCCTACTCTCTAAACTGGGCCCTATAAAGTGTCTGAATAGTGCCCTCGATGTTTCCCATAATGCATCATGAAAAGCAGTGTGCAACCGATGGTCAGTACATTAGCCAATGATGAGAAGAACAGGCACAGGAGCACCGTAAACCTGATCTGTTTAACTAATGACGTGTTTAGTTTATCAGTGGTTGCCACACAATGAAACGTTTATTTGATAGATTATGCTATAATGGCAAATAATTATAAATGCTAGTGACGTAGCTTGTTTAGCGACAGAAATGATGTAATGAACGAAGAGAGAAAATAATACAAGCGCCCTGATGATTTGACTATATAGCGCCCTACATTAAACCCCCCAGGGCGTAAGGATTTAGGAAATGGCAGGTTGGAGTTGCCTCTTCTCTTAGTAGTTTTTTCTTAAAAACCGTCAGCTGTCACCCTGCTTATCCACTCCAACGTGTGAAAATCATCTGTGAGGATGGGCTCGCTAAAGTAAAGCCTCCAATGTTAGCATGCTGAGCTGGACGCTAACGCTTGCTCGTTCATTTCATCACTTGCAAAGCACTATCTTAGTGGATATGAGAGCCAGCTGGACATATTACTTCATGATAATATGTCTCCAACATAGATATTAGCCAACAGTCCAATGACAATGATGAATGATTCCATTGAGGTTCGTAGCCTGCAAGCTGTTGCTCACTTGGACAACTGTCATCATGATTAATTGGTAGATGCAATGAAGTGGTCAAAAGGGCGCAGGTGGACCGCTCTCAGTGAGTTTCTGTTCAGGTTTAGTGTTACACTGCACTACGGACAGATCATATGAGTATTCATGACAAAGATAGACACAAATAAAAAAGGTTGTGTAACAACATGTGTCACAACTTCACCGCCAGCCCCTGGTTTTTAGTCTCCGGCTTCAAACGTCCCATTTTGTTTTTCAGAGCTGCATAAATATAACCATACATACATAACAGGATTTTCTCTTGTAAAACACTTCCAGATTCTTCCACATAAAGAGAACTGAGTTATATACTTTACCACAACGCAGTGCAAGGAGTTCTGTGTGTACTAAAACAAGCAGGGTTTCCTGATTGGTGAAGCAGCTGTTTCTTGTCAGGAACAGCTGGAGGCTTTTGTACATACAGAGGAACTCAGAACACTTTACACTACTTCACAGTTACCCTTTCACACACACACATTCACACACCGATGGTGCAACCGCTGGACACATCTGCACGCATCCATTCAGTGCTCTACCAACTGAGCCACAACCGCCCCATAAACAGTCATAATATGAGGTGATCTCTCAGGATACACCTCAAATATGTCAAGTGTTCATAGACACATTGAATCTGCTTCTCATCAGACCTGAAGCGGTTCGGGTCAGGTTAAGTTTGTTGCTGTATGAACAGTAGACACACAGCTGTGTATCGATGTTCCAGTGTGTTATTAAATCATGTCATGGATCTTATCGGAGGTCTCCTCTGTGGTGCGGAGGAAGGAAGCCCACTTCCCCATCATCCTGCACTCATTAAGCCTCCATGTCCTCATGCACCTCCTTTGGTGACCCTGAGACTAAACCAGTAGAGCAGCATCAACATCAGACCTCACAGGCTCAGTGACTGATCTTTTACACTTAAAACCAACTGAGGTTAGAAATTACAATTTAAATCAGACTTCAGTGTGAAAACACGAGGTCTCAGCTGTTGAAGGAGAGGCAGAGATTTATCTGCGTCATCTGCCTGGATAAACCCCACCCCCCAGAATGAGAGCCAGAAAACGTCTTCTTCTTCTCTGACCCCTCTCTGGCAGCGCTCGGCCTTTTCACCACTTGTTGCTCAGTCATGCGTGCCGCATTCAAAATGAGCTGCAGCCAAAACATTGAAGTGCAGCACCACTCTCTCTGCTAGAGCTGCTCTTTGCACCATTCTCTCCTCTTAACTAACAAAAATTGATACAATAATCTGTAAAAAAAAAGTCCTTTTGCCTGCCTGAATTTTTTTAATCATTCTCCTCCCCAGGTTGAGCTGCATGTGCACCTCGATGGAGCCATCAGGGTGCAGACTATTCTTGATGTGGCCAAGTAAGTCGATATACTGGCTTGTATGTGTCTGTGGGAACTCATGAATAAAAGTGTTGTGACCAAAACAAGGAGCTCAAAGACAAAACTGTAAAACTACAAATTGAGGGAGAATTGTCCACAGTAGAAATGGAGGTCTGTGGAAACCTTTGGAGTCAGCCTCTAGTGGCCACAACAGGAACTGCGTGTTGTTTTGTTTTGGTCCTTGCCTTCTTTCAGGCCTGGAGATTAGAGGGAAGGTAAAAATCCGCTGGTCTGATGGATATATGTATTTTTATTTAAAAAGCTTGCTCTAAACTTTAACTGATGATTTTTTTCTTTTTAGGAGACGAGGCATCACTCTACCAACAGACACAGAGGAGGAGCTGACACAAAAGATCGCTCTTGAAAAGCCTTCCACTCTCACTGCGTTCCTGGAGAAGTTTAACGAGTACATGCACGTGGTTGCGTAAGTGCTGACAAGTCTCATTCAACATTTCAGTTGCATAATTTACTAACAATGTCTTCTTGCTGAGTATGTGGAGCGAAGAGTTATTAAGAGTCAGGGTCCACCTCATTAATGTCGCAGGAATGTTTACAATGAGGAGTAAAGTGCAGTTTGTTATCGCGCGCCTGTCCTTTAAGGCCAGGGTGTGTGTGGTAGCTGTGATTGATGTTATTGGAATGTGAGACACAGCAGGATATTCAGTGTGATCCTGCACTGTGACAGTGGATGGGTGATTTTAAAGGCCGGACATGCAGAGCAGGAACACAGCATTATTGAGATCAAGTGTCACCTCGGCAACCAGAGGGTAGCGTTGTTTAGGGATCCTTTCCGGTGTCTTATATTTAGTCTGAGCTGTTTAGAAAAGACCAAATACAGTCTTTCAGATGCTCAATGGCTGTAAAAGCTTTCAACAATGCTGGTCTGTAGTGGCTGAACTGCAGCGCACTGTGCTGAATGGAGCCTTCTGTGTGGAGCCTCTTGAAAGCCTGCTGTCCAGTATGGGCTTCGACAACACAGGGGAAGCTGCTAGCTGAGTTCAGCTCATGCAGGACTGTTGAATGAGCCTGGCAGCGGTGCGTTTCTGTGTGTTCTGAGGGGGGGTGGACAACAGACAACAGTGTAAATGCTGGAAGTTCAGTCACATGATGTGCTGCTGAGACCAAGGAAATGAAAATGAACCTTTGTCAGTGTGTTGGCACAGAGCAGGGTATCTCCCAGAAACATGCAGTAATCCACAACAAACAGTGTACAGAGAGAGAGATGATAACGCTTTTTTAAGGCGGATCCTGAAAGATTTCTGAAGCAGTTTGTAAGCAGGGATGAGACTTGGGTCCAACACATCCAACCAGAGGCTAAAGAATGTGGAAACAGTCTGTGCTGCTGGCGGACAACCTTAAAAAAGGTCTCTGATCTCCGAAACAGCTGCAGGAGGAACTCAACAAGATGAATCAAGAGGAGAACTCTGCACTGCAGACCACTACGATTCAATGTCCCCTTCATTTGTCCACTCAGACTAGCAGCTCAGTGGTTTAAAAAGTCATGAGGGGGTCCTTGCTTCTGCCTTTGTGACCTAGTCAGGTTAGATGTAAACCTTCTTTACAAAGTAGTGATAAAATAAATGGTCAAATTTAGCAGGTGGAGACTAAAGATTGAAGGTCTGTCATCACCATTACATAAACAAATCAGTTGTGTATCGTATCCCTGTGTAAATGTGTCATTACTCACATCCTTTATGATGAGTCTTTAACCCTTTATGATGGAATGACAGTTGCTAATAGTTTCATTTTTATCATTAAGATAAGTTTATCTGCACTAATTGTTCATTCTGTGTTTTTCCCTCAGTGGGGACAGAGAGGCCATAAAGAGGATCGCCTATGAGTTTGTCGAGGACAAAGCCAAGGAGGGGGTGATTTATGTGGAGGTCAGATACAGCCCACATTTTCTAGCCAACACTCAAGTGGAGCCCATTCCATGGAACCAAACAGAGTGAGTGTATATTTGAACTTAGCCGCTGCTGGGCTGAGATGTGTCAAGTTGGACTCATTGTGTGTTTTTCCTCGTTCACTCAGAGGCAACCTGAGCCCAGATGAGGTGGTGCATCTGGTTAACGAGGGCCTGAGCGAGGGGGAGAGGGCCTTCAATATCAAAGCCAGGTCCATTCTATGCTGCATGCGCCACATGCCAAGTAATGAACTGTTCATGCACCTGTCTGCCAAAACCTTGTGAGATGAGGTTCTTTAGTGTACTGTCTTCTGCCTGTTTGACTGTTCCGTCACAGTTATTAGTAGAAACACAGGAGCACAGATAATCAATACTGTAACTCTGTTTTTTATTATCCACTGAAAGCCATGTTTCTCCAAATATTAGTGGGTTAGATGGACAAACCGTCCTGTGAGGCTACCCAATGGGTTCTGAAGCTCAGCATGAAGGCCCTGGCCATCACCCTCTTGGCAGAGCCTGAGTCCAGCTCCTATTTAAACCAATACAACCAAAAAATATGGAGCATTGACACCATTATACAAATGTATACTCCCTATTAGAGCAGATTGCTGCAGGTATTTTGTCGTCTAACCCTGAATGCTACTGTTGATTTTTGGGTATGAGGGCGGAGTAGCCCCTTCACCACTGCCTACTCACACACACACATACATGTTTAGCATAGTTGTTCAGCAGATCAGCTCATACACGTCCACAAATAAGCTGCTGAACAAGCTATTTATTCTTTCACATCTGTACCGCTCTCACAGTCCAACTATTTATACTGGTATGAGCAGTGTGGCACGTCGCCAGACATCCACATTCATGTGGTCTGGTCTTCGTCTCACTCAAATGGAAACCACAGCCAATAGGCGGTTAAACAGCGTATACCTGGTGGACGGAAGCTACGTCCCATTTATTGGCAATAAATATGACTGTGCCTGAGGATTTGGGAGGACCCCATCACAGAGGATATTTTAGTCTACATGTTAGCAATGTAGACTGTAAATAAGGTGTCTAAACTCCTGGTTGATCCTAATACAGGCAAATAGGTGGAGCTGATGAAAGGTAACGAGGCCACACCTGCCTGTTAAAAAGATGATTCATCAGGCAGTCTCACCCCTAGTTATGTAACACTAATAGTGTTGTCGTGAACCTTGAAACTGTTTCTGTATCAGTCTCCAAACATGTGAATCTCTGCAGTAAAGTTGGTGGTCAATAGGGATTGGCTCAATTTTGTGGTTCAGCCCCTAGAGGCCATGAGAGGAACTGCAGTTTTTGACACTTAAAGCAGGATTCATTGCTTGAGCATCTTGCAAGAATCCAGCAGTAGAGCAAAGCTGCACCGGCTCTGGAGATTCATGGTCTTCACTCCTGTGTGCCTAATTAGTTCTGTCAGTTGGAGTGATGGTGTTAATTCCAATGACAGCAGTGGTGTGTACATTCTAGCTGTACCAGTATACAGTAGCTGTGGTAACATGAGCAGTGATACTGTGTGTCTGCTCTGCTCCATTCTTGCAGCTGTTTCCTGTGTAACAGCCAGATCATATCACTTTTCCACGACATCTCTCACGATCCCCTGTGATCATAGAAAACTCTGTGTGGGTGTCTATATGTATACTTAGAAGCAAAATGTGGAAATACTCCTTTAAGACCAATACAATATTCTTCTTGTTGTTGTCATGTAGTTTTTTTTATCTGTCTTTGTGAGTGTGAGTTATAAACTGTGTGTTTTAAATTCTCCAGGCTGGTCCATGGATGTCGTGGAGCTCTGTAAGAAATACCGACACGAGGGCGTAGTCGCCATCGATCTGGCTGGCGATGAATCACTCAACTGCCTAGCCAACCCGGGACACAGGAGGGCCTATGAGGTGAGCTTGATGAAACATAACACCAGCCTATTTAAAAAGCCGTGGGCTGCGCTTCGTGTACTTAAACACAGCTTCACATGGCTGAGTCACAGTAAAAACACCTTTTGCAGCATCAGCAATAATCAAGGTTGACTCAGCCGCAGCTTGTTTTTCGGCTACAGAGGGAACCCAGAGTTCAGAGCAGCTAAATGTTTTTGCGTTTTCCCTATGATGTGACCGCTGGAGGGGAAAAGGCAGCCAGTGTAAAAACATAATCTATCTAGAGGTTTCATTTATAAACCGTTTTGTCATTCTGAAGCCTCAGACCCTGTGTTCCCACAGGCAGTCTGTGAGACAAAGTTTATCACAGCAACAACTTTCAGAAATCCTTTAAGGCTTAAGGCTCAGTGTAAAGCCTGGAGGTTTATGACCCTCACAGGATGATTCCTGCTGCCCGGTGAGCGTCCATGCAGCACCATTGGTTGTAGTAATTGTTTTTAATGGCGTCTCCATTACTGTTGAATAGGAAGATTTTCATCCCATACTGTCAGGAAGTCAAAATTCTAGCTTTTTAATTAGTTACTTGCAAAACCAGTGGCACTCCCGTCAATCACAGCAATACATTAGGGCTACTGTAAGCGTGCCATTACATCGTCCTACACTCAGCTGCACATTAACATCATCAGAATGTGCAAGCACCAGGAATGCTCCATGGCAAGCCTTCAGGTGGACGAACCCTATATGCCATCATCCGTGGGTGCTGCAGCTCATATATACAGAGATGGACAATGCAGCTTACATGTTAGAAAAAGACGCAGTCCTAGAACCAGAGTCTGTGCAGCAGAGGTTGAAAATTGAAGCTGCACCGTTGCTGCTCCTCCCACACACACACACACACACACTTACCAAGATCTGTGTGGAGCCAGCAGCTCAGCTGCTCTGTCTGCAGCCGAGCTTGGCTTTACTTCCGTCTATTTTGCCCTATACTAGAAGCACATCAAACTAATTTGCATTTGAATGCAGGTCAGTGTGATATGATGTGCATGTACAGGATTGCATACTCTCTGTTGCCATAGAGATGGGTAAAGTCTAGGTGCAGACATCATGAACAGGTTTGAGCTCAGGTGTCGAACAGAGACTTAAAGTGAGGAATTCATTTAGCCCACACAGTAAGAGACTAAAACATAATACCCTTAAGCTCTGATGCCTCTCAGAAAAAAAAATCCCATTTAGTTTTCAGCCTGCATGTATTGATTAATTCAGAGAATACCACAGCAAGTAATCACTTTTGCCTGTCAGACCTTAATGAATGGGGAACATTAATCACTTAATGCACGACAGAGCTGGACGTTTAACCTGAAATTAATTAAGTGCACGGACACAGGATGGCTGTGTGAGGAGAATTCATAACATGTCAGCCATTTTACTTGTAGATTTTGATGGGGAAATGAATGTAGCTGAGAGTAGAGGAGGCTGTGCAACTAAAACAACATTTTCATTCTGTCAGCAGAATAAAACATACATCACATGTCATTTAGAGGAAGTCAGATGTTAAGGAGCTGTTGTGTAACAGTTCATATGTGTAGTATCTGCAGATGTTGCACATATTTGTGATAAACTTCCTGATATATGTATGTGTTTCTGTGTGATGTAACAGATGTCTTTTAATTATTAACAGGAAGCCAACCTGAGTGAGCAGAGTCCATGTTAATGTTGAGGGTTATCTTCATAATGATGTGATCGCCATAGATACATACTGTACATGCAGAGGATTAAGTCCAAGGTTAAGAAAGCCTGAAAGGAACACACAGACGATCACAGCAGAGGGACGTCCTCTGTCTGTTCCTTGACCACTAAGGAATGTTGTTTAGTTTTTCTAAACAACTAAGGGTTTAGATGGTCTGATACCATCTGCCTGAGACAAAGCATGTGAAAGCCAGATATCTGGCTGCTGCTAATGGTCGATGTTGTTGACAGGAAGCGGAGCGCTGTGGGATCCACAGGACGGTTCATGCGGGAGAGGTCGGGCCCGCATCCGTGGTGAAGGAGGTAAATCGCTTGACACTGACTTGAGGCATTTCTAAATTGGGTGGTGCAGTCATCTGAGGGCCTAATTGTCCTTAAACGACAAAATCCAGCCACGCGCTAACAATAGAAATGTGGGCAGAGAACATACGAACAAAGCAGGGGCAGGAGTCTTATGTCTGCCCTTAAATTATGAGTGCCCTTAAATTACAGGGCGCTGAATGTAATCCAGAATGAAATGACCACTCTCTAAGCAGCCCATCCTTCAGTGACAGTTCAGCAATGCCATAACAGTTGAGTGTGCCTCTGGAAATAGCCTGCAAACTGCTGACATGCTGCGCCGGAGATGTTTTTCTCTGGTTTATAACCTTTTGCGTCTTCACCGTGACCTCTGTCACGATATTTTAGGCTGTGGAGGTGCTGAAAGCTGAGCGAATCGGACACGGCTACAGAACCCTGGAGGACGAAGGCCTGTACAGGAAGCTGCTGGCTCAGAACATGCACTTTGAGGTAATAAATCAATTTCATCAAACGATTATTGATTAGATTTTGAATACACCTCCTGGATAATCTATACAAATGTACTTTGATCGTTGTACACAGGTAACACTGGTCATCACAGATAGGAAATGGGTTTATAATGTTTGTTGATAAAGCAGGCTGGCCCTTAAGAACAAAGCTGCACTGCCCCCTAGTGGAGACTTCAGTGCTCCAGCTGGCAGTATTAAGGTTTCTCTGTGTCCCCTTTCCTGGTCTGTTCTGCAGGTGTGTCCTGTTTCCAGTAAGCTGACAGGTGCCTGTGACCCGGATTTCACCAAACACCCGATCATCACGTGAGCTGCTCTTTACTCTGCACAACAGAATTGATTTTAACTCCCGTGTAGACTCTCCACCATCCTTCCTGGTCTCCTTTGTGCAGGTTCATGAAGGACAAAGCCAACTACTCCCTGAATACAGATGACCCTCTGATCCTCAACTCGAACCTGCACCTCGACTACAGCACCGTACACAGATACATGGGATTCACCGAAGAGGAATTCAAACGACTGGTGAGCTCAAATGCGTGAATAATTATGAATGCACGTGATGCATTCTGCTGCACCCTGTACATCCTCCGTTTCATCTCATCATTGCAGCTCTTAATGCATTTTCCCCTCAGGGGCTGACAGGTTATGGATATGAAGCTATAGTCAGCGTCAACTGTCTAATGTATACATCAAATCTTGTTTGTTTAATCAAAGTGTTAAAGCAACAGCAGCGCGGCACACAAAGCTGTACCGTAGGTTACTGAAGAGCCACTTTGAGTCCCAGTGTCCCGGCCCACCTGAACCTAATACAGGCAAAGAGGTGGAGCGCGAGCAGAGCTAAGGTGGCCTCTCCATCCAGAGCTCACTGCTGTCGCCTCTTTGTGTCTTACAGAACATCTGCTCTGCGGAGTCGTGCTTCCTGCCTGACGAGGAGAAGAAGGAGCTGCTCGACAGACTGTACGAGGCCTACGGGATGATGACGAGCACTGCCTTTTAAAGCCCACACCAGGAGCATCACGTCACTCTGAACCCTAAATCTCCCCACCTGACACAATGGAATGTGTTGCTCCTCCTTTTCTAACCAGACATCAAGCCTATAGAACACCAGATATGCAGTTTGTCATGCGGCTGCTGCCTTAGGACGCAGCGTCTGAGGAGGTCAGGGTGTTGATGAAGATGTTATTTTATCAAACCACTGCATTCAGTCTTCGTCTCGTGTTTACATCCTTTTATCATAAAGAGAATCAGGGGAGCTTTAGATGCACAATTACTCAGAACTTGTGATGTTTGAACAGTTTGTGGATGGGCAGTGTTATTTCTTCTTCACCTGTTTAAACCAGTGTTCAGCTGAAGGGTGGAACGTGCGTCTCACCCTCCACATGCAGGTGAAAACAGCTCAATACCAAATATTTAGTCTTCAAACAGTAGGTGGCGCAGTACTGTCACCTAGCTGCATTTGACAATTACATTCAGTTCCTATGATGTATATATTTATTTAAAAAATTTTTTTCATTTCACTTAATAAAAAAAGTACTTCCATTTGTAACAAACACACTTACGGAAATCTTCTCTGACTGCAATAAAAGTTATTATAAAAATATTCCTGCATTTGTGGCTGCTGCTTTATTTTTATCGTAAAATATTTTTCTGTCATTAATAAACTTGATAAGTTTTGTAACATGAAGTGAGTCCTAGTTAGGAAGTGCAGAATATTTTTAGTCTTTAGCACTTACTGTCTTTATAAACAGAAATCTAAATGAATGAACTGAGATTTGAAAGTTGTACATTGTAAAAAGGCGACAAACAGGAAAAACAACAATATAAACGTATAATGACAATGAGCGGTTGTTGTTATAACAACAAACTACTTATCACATTATAACACAAGCTAATTAAACACAGCTGAACTCTTAGAATCCTCTGCAGCGGGGTGTCCATGTTTTGTACCATTGTGAAGCCACAAGGCCGAGTGCAGGTCCAGACCTGCAGTCAGGGGAGGTCCACCCCTACCCCTCCACTCAAGACCAGTTTATCTATTCATCACATTACAAAGCGACTTTATAACATAATAAATAGTGTTTTGACTATTACATTTTATAAAACAACTTCTCATGTTATTCTAGTGCAGCAGAGCTTCCACACAAGGCAAAGAAAAGACGTCCATGCTTTGCACCTAAAACTCTACAAAGCTAAACGTCCTTTTCTTCATTGTATAGAGATAAATGGGAACAGCAGGGCCATGCAAGGTGGACCTGTAAACTGTAAACCCCGGCTTCCCGTGGCCATTCTAAACGTACACAAACGCTGCGTTAATAATAATAATTTATGAAAACCTCCGACTCATTAATCCTGCTCGGCTGGGACTCACCAACCTTCACAGCTCCTCTCTACCTGCTGTGCTGCATTTGCTACCGGCGGCCGTGGAAACGAACCCTTAAAAACATTCAATACAAAATGTTACAGTAATTCATAAGTATTTTATTACACAAAGAAAAATGGCTATCACAAAGTTATCACTGAACATTTAGCAATAAATATGGAGTCTGTACAGGACAGAACCATGGAGACTGTGTAGGTTACCGTAAAAAGAAAAGACGGGACAGTGAAACTGAACAAGAGGCTCACAAACACACACACACACAAACGCAGAAAGAAAATGACAAACAAATGATTATGAATATGCCCTCCATGACAAAGTCTCACATTAGGCTGGAGCAATGTTTGGAGTGGTTATAAATGGATTCTGTTTAGCTCGGTCCATCTCCGCATCAATCCAGAGTGTCTGTGCTTTCTGGTCTCATCGGGAATATAAATGACTAACAGAGTATGAAGCATCTCAGTGGTCAGTTCTACTCTGTTCTGTCCCACGTGTTACAATCAGATCCAATGAAAAGGCGTACGTTCGAGGCCGCTGAAGCTCCAAACAGGCCGGCAGTGAGTGAAAGTGTCCTCATGTCCAGTCAGGACAACCAACATACACTCTCTACTTCCCTACTCCACGTTCACCTGCTTCCTCTCTGCACTCCCTCTGGCTGACTTTAGGACGGGCCTCCGCCTCCCTGGGCGTCTTGGCTGGTGGAGCCCTCAGCCTCGGGGGCTGGGGAGGCCCCTGGGGCTCCTTCTGCAGATGGAAAAATAAAAACCCAGTCAGTAAATATGATCAGAATCAAAAATATAAATATAATAAATCTGCCTTTAGATAAAATAATAAGACTCCTGAGGAAGGAACTACAACTTCCTGCAGCCAGATATGAGATATCATCGCTGAACTGGACTCTTGTTTGATTTACGGCGCTCATGATGAGATGGGGAAGTTGGCAACAACACAACAAAGCAACGCACAGCCGTCAGACGGGGAACATTTGCGTCATATGAAGACATGTTTCTCCTGAAAACACTCTGCTGAAAGGAAGGAAGGGCCGCGTGTCATCACTGCGGTTACAAAACGCAGAACACTGGCTGCACAAAACCGTCTGCATCTTATTAACATGTTGGTGCATCCAGTCCATGGCTCTGATACAGCAAGGATAGAAGGTTCCAGTGAACTCAGACTATACAACTAGAAAAGCTGTTATCACCTCCTATCAGCCTCCTTCATACTTGTTTTGTAATTTAGGGCAACTGTTCCCATGTTACCATGGAAACCTGGGTCATAGGTCAGCTAATTTTAGACTTCAGGGCCAGTGTTTTCCTATCTTTTTGGGTCTAAATGATCCATAAGGTCATAACTGATGCTTATAACTATAAAAACAATTGGTCCACAGTCCACTAAAAACACATTTTCGTGCTTTTCTCCAGCCAAGCCGTTGAGAGAGTACTGATGCCAAGTCAGCAATTTAATTTGAGGTGAAGACATTAGCCTACCTCCACTGTGTCTGCAGCAGGATACTCCTGTACTTTCTTTCTTCAGGACAAACTGCTTTCGTTTCATCCAGGTCAATGCTAAAACTGCTCCAAAGTGTGCAGTGTACACAACAGGAGCATCCTTCTGTGGCTTTTTTTGTCTTCAGGCCATCATTTTTAAATCAGAAATGCACAAACACAAATGATTTGAACAAATGTCTGTCTGCAGGGATCCATAATGTGATTTTGTGGTTGCTGGAAAAAAAGCGTTCTTGCTCCCTATTAAACATTTAGACCCAAAAAAGAGGGTAAAACACACACACAAAGCAAACACTTTTAGCAGACGAATGCCCCATGTGTATTTCACAGTTGCTGGTTATCGTGTTCTCACTGAACATTGGACCAATTCCAAACCTTTCTGTCCTCATTTACACCCGAAAAGATACAGAAAACTTACTTTAAATGAATTTGACATTTTACATGTTGGATATTAGTTTAGCACTATTTGTAAAGAATAAAGGGTTGCTATGAAGAACAGACTGTTGCTATGGACAGTGTTTAGAGCATCAGGAAAGGATCAAGTCTAAATCACATTTGATATCAACGCTTTGTGTAAATATTTTGAGTTCTTAAGCGAGTAGTTCTATAATCACTGGGAAAACATGCAGAGCTTTGGCCGCTGCATGACGATGACATAAGTTTGTTCAGGTACTAACCATGAGAGCTGCAGCGCTGGTCACCTTTAGAGGCCAATCATCATCAGCTCTTTACATGCCCCGCCCCCCACCACACTGACCTGCAGCCTTCAGGTCCATCTCTGCCATGTCTTTGGTGAGTTCACTGGTGCTGGCCACTGTTGTGCCCTCAGGGGAGATGTCGGGCACTGCGTTCCTGCGGCCTGTGCGATCACAGTTGATGAAGTCTGAGTACGACGTCTCCACGTCCATCATCTGTCCATGACCAGCGCTCTCATTACACCTGCAGAAGAGAGAGAGAGGGAGGAGGCGGAATGTCAGCCGTGCTGCGGAGGTGTCGCAAGAAGCACATAAATCAACCCTGCTGTCTTCTTTCAGTGCTGGTGGGAGGATGTTTTACTGTCTTCTGTGCATTTCCAACAGGACACAAAGACATTTACCAAGCAGCATGGAGAGTGAGAAGGAGCCGTTTAGGAAGCACAGAGGCCTACAGCTGAGAGGGAATTATTAAAGAGAAGAAGGAAGGTGTTAATAATTGCAATTTCTATTTCCGTACAAGGCACCACTGACATCTGTGCTAATTGGTCGCCCTAATTATGGGAAAGAGAAAAGAGCTCTCACTTGCACTCATATGCTGCTACTACAGTCCTAAAGGCACTTACACAGCGTGGATTAAAACACATAGGAGAGCACTCTGATCAATACAGAAAGCCTGAGTAAAAAGAATGGAAACCATTCAAAGGAAAAGCAGAGGTGGAGCCAGAAAGAGCAAATGCAGCTCCATTAGCCATTCGTTCCTCTTCTGTTTCCTGTTCTCAGTCCATACTTAACTAGGTCATGGATCCTGCCAACCACTAAAACATGATCGAGTTTGTAAATCCTCAAGAGGGCAGAGGACAAAAAAAATACTGCTCCAGAAAAAAAAGTGGCCACAGAAAGTGGAAAAGGAGAGACTTTATCAGACACAGCTGCTCCTCTCCCTGCAGCTTCATTCCCCACAGGTCTCCCCGCAGCCTGCAGACTCCTCTACAGATCCAGACGTACTCTCTATTAAAACATGTGATGCTTCACAGCTGAGCAGCTAAGCTATGAATCTTTCAAAAAAAAAACACCAGGGAGAGCTGGAAGGGAAGCAAGTCAGAGAATGAGAGGGGAATGAAAATGAGATGCAGCTCCAGCAGGCTGACCTGGGGCCAGCTGGTTCCCAAACTCTTTCAGAAAAAGGTCCCACGATTGTTTTCCTTCTCTTACGTACAGTATGTGAGCAACATGCCAAGAAGGAAGCAGCCGGGGTCATTCCCTGAGAGGGCAGACGGAGGCGGCGCTGCTTGGGACTCACTTGACAGTGAGGTCTTTTTAAGCCCTCGCAGGTAGGTGCGCTACCTCGGGAAATGTCACTGAGCAGCTCTGGACTGCTGGCATTTTCCCTGAGTGCTCCCACTACACACAAGAGCCACTCTGTGTTCTCCACCGCAGATGGTGGTGTGATCCTCTGATTGTCATCTCGATAGCGACCGCTGTGCAGTCATTAGCGAGCCAGCTCAGGGTGGGAAGCCGCCGATCTCACAGGTTCATAATTTGTCCCTCAAAAAATGTTTTTTTCCCACCACCTGAAGCTTCCACAGTCAAACACAGCCTCCCCTTACAGCTACGCTCAGCCACACAGGCTGGGGCCGTATGTAACAAATCTGCATTTCATTCAGCTTATCAAACACAAACATACAGCAAATCTATCAGACAACAAGCACCGACTGCACCTTCACTGCAGCCGTTGGCCTTTTTCTCTCCTCCCAGTTGTTATGAGGCTTTTGGGAGTCCCATCTAACTTCCATTTGTTTGTTCAATTAGTCGGCTTGCCTGCACATGTGGATCAAATCCTACCATGAGATCACTACAGGTTTCCATGGAGGGATGATGGTGATGATGACAAGTAACACTCCCCTCTGCCTGTCTGGCCTCAGCTGGGGTAGAAGCAGACTAAAATCACTTGATCCTCGATATCCACCAAGCTAACTGTGATGATGTACTTGTTTTTGTAGCGCTGTCTTGACTGAACGAAGCAGAGGTGGCTGCTCCCGTTTTCCACCCACTGTGATTTGTATAAAATGTAAATGGGAGTCAAAGTGACTGCGATGATATGTATAAACACGGCCTGTGCAGGCATGTAAAATGCATGGAAACGCCTGTGAGCACCAGGAAATATGTTTGACTTGAAAGATATGAAACTTTGTTTTCATTTTCTGTCAACCGTAAAATGTACAGTCCCGGTCCGATTATGGATTTGGACATATAAAGGCTGGCCTGATTTCTAATTTTCTCTTAAGGAACAAATATATAAATATAAATATAACATAAAAAACAACAACAACAACAATTTATGCCGACGTGTGAAGTCGTCCTGGAGACACATAAACAAGGCTAAAGAAACGTACGATGACATTAATAATGAAAAGGGCTGTGGACAACTTTTCAGCTAGTTCTGGATGGCTTTCTCGCCAGAATACTTAAAGGCCTGCCCCAAAGGCAAATAAAGGCCCGGGCTATAGTTTGAAGTTTTACGGTATATGTGTATTATGCTGCTCTTTACTTGAGGCAACCACTGCAATATTTGCATAGACGTGAGTAAAATATTCCCCTGAGAGGGAAAAATGTCAGAAATAACTTCTTCAGAGTTCAGAGGGTTACACAAGCTGAACAAAAACAGATGTTTGTCATTTCTGCTGGATAAATAACAGCTATTGAAGCTGCACCTCACCTTCGACGAATCAGTCTCAGCTGAGAGCCACCCTATAGGAACATCCTTTACAGGCAAACTGTGCGATGAACTGACCCATTACACAGATTTGATCCATTCACAGCTTCACACTGAAATGTCAACAGCACCGCATTCCAGAAATTGTGATTATTTATAGTGCTGCTTAACTTCCATATTTAAACAGAAAGGTGCCTTTATGTGGAGAACGCAGCGAGCGTACATGGAAACTCAACTCGACTGCAGCTGGAAACACAAGCGCACAGGACAGATGTCACAGGTGTGTGTTTTCACTGGAGACAATAACAAGTCAATCCTCAAAGGGAAATGGCTGCAGCTCGACTCACGAGCTGAACACGCCTTAGCCTCGCGCTCCTTCCTGCTCGGCGCTGTGTGTGTCGGTTGTTTCCCGTATGTGTGTGTGTTTGTGTGTGTTTGTGTGTATAGAAGGGCTTTCTGAGCTGAGCTCAACTCAAGTTGTGGTCATTTTGAAAGAAAGGAGCAGCACTGTCCTTTAAAATCAGCACAGGGAATGACAGCAAACACCAACTTTCCTCCAGGACAGGTCTGAGCATGATCAGGGACCACACCAGGAGGGGTGGGGGGCATGTAAGAGGAGAGGTTTTTGGCACGGAGATATTAGGAACAAAAGCCTTTGAGATCACTGAGGGAATATGAGTCAGCATAGCTACTTACACTCAGGCCATTAGAGAGGCAGGCTCACTGCGCTCCCGCCGGAGCCTTTTAAGCCTGATTTGTGTGTAATAAACTCACATTATCTGCAATAACCGACACAAAGACGGGCTTCTTTGCCAATTTTTGACATCCATTAGTGGCCATCTCCCCAACCAATTTCAAGTCTGTCAACTAATTTTGCAGCAATTATTGACAAGGCAAAAACTCTCCATGTGAACGAGGGTCACCTGCCTGTCACGGTGACCCATTCACTGCACATGAATGAAAAACAGGAAAGCTGCTTGATTGATGGACAGAAAGCTGGCTGCTTTTAGCTTTTCAATGTGAGATTTGATGTCACAAAGGACAGTAAAATATACACCTTTAGGTTTTTGAGAGCATAAAGACATCAATAATGAGTTACATTTAACAGACGACCCTTAAAATTGTTCTTTTTATGTCCAGAAAATATTCAGATTACAACGATATAAAGAAGCTGGAGCTGTTCAACATTTGATCAGTAAAAGGGGCTTTCCAGCTTTAAAGGAACACATCATCCTCACTTTTAAAGATAAATCCAACAACAATCTTACCAAAGTAGTCAGAGTTTCTTCCTCTGCTCCCGCTCACAGACACAAACTGCTCCAGACAAATCCATTCACCGTCCTGTGGAAGCGCAACACTTTCTTGTGTGTGTGTGTGTGTGTGTGTGTGCGCCTCAGCTCTTTGCCCTCCTGCTCGCTGCCTCTCAGCCCCCATCGAATGTGGTCTGGGCACTGTCTATTCACATGATGTCAGCAGCTGCTTGGTTGACAACAAGCCCAATTCAAACACAAGGGAGCTGTATTTCCTCGTCGGGATTAGCATTGTTGTTCCTCTCTCCGCGTTTCCTCTCATAAATAAATAAAAAGCCCTGACCATTCAACTCTGCCGTGTGTATATTTGCCCCACATCCTTCCTCATTCTTATGGGGCCCAGGGCTGGGTGTGAAGATTTAATTTCCCTCTGGTAAAGTGAATATTGCAACTTGGCAAACAGTTTATTTTTTCTTTTCTGCTATAACTTTCCCTGCTGTGGAGGCAAAAATCTGTGCGAGTCAGAAGAGGCTTTCAGCACCTCTCGCCGCCACTTTAAAGTCTCAGAGTTACTATTAAATCACAGTAGAAGCTTCCATCTTCTGTCAGACATGCAGAGTTACCACTGGATACTCGATGCAATTTTCCTTTCTCCTTTTAACCGAGCAGAGATACAGAAAGAGCTCACTGCCACTCACACATAATTGCCATCCAAGATGAGTGTACAGAGCCCCGACGCCTGGAGGCATTATGAATCAGCCGAGGAACAGGAGATAAGAAGCCTGACCAGTGCCATTAGCATCAGCTACTGTGGAAAAGTCTCGAGTGAACTAATGAATAAAACAGAAGGAGCCGGGTGAGGGCGCTTCTTCAAAAAGCTTCAGCCAAATCAAAAATCAATCGGGCTCAGACAGATTATCTCGGCAGGCCTGCAGTGGAGCAGCAGAGCTGTGGTTCCCCCACTTCACAACTCAGAGCACTTCGGAGATCAATGATCGCTCAGGAGAGATCGGCGCTCCAGAAAAAAACCATTCAGCTTAAGGTTGCTGTCGGTATCAGAGAATGGACGATGTCTTCGGTCGATAAATGATCTGAATCACAGGAAGCACACTGACTATATGTTTCTGCTGTGAGTATATTCTGCACATGAAACTAAAAGAACAGCTTGGACAGACTTTCTCTGATGATATACATATAAAACATTATATTGATTGATAAGTCTGTGGCCAAATGTAGGAGTGACAGGCTTCACTGTATGTATGTGCAGACATGCAAGACATGGTGACCTCACTAGTGGAGGGTGTTCCCTTCCTACAGCTTTAGTAGGACGGCTGAATTCAAACATGTCAGGGACAGAGGTGGCCCGGTCTCCTTCACAACACAGGAGCCCAGGCGGTTAGTCCACCACAAACTCCAAACGACCAAACTGTCCGCTCACTGTGCCCTGATGAGAGTCAACATGTCAAGAGACAATCTACCAATTCTGAAGTGGATCCTGAGACTTTAATCCACCACTACCAGAAACCAAAGATCAAATCAGTGCGGTTTACATCAAGGAAAAGGGGGCACGCTGTTACAGAGGCCAACTGCGCTGGTCTCTAAAGCTGGTTTACACCAGAAGTGTTATGGAAGCCACCGTGAAATGCTTCTGTTTTAGTTAACGAGAGTATTTACACCAGGCGCTAACAGAGCGTCCCAGAAACGTAGCTCCACTGTAGATACGTGCTGGTTTTATTTCTGAGCTGTGTCGTGTCAAGATGCATCGTCGAGCAGGCAGGAAGTCAGGCACCAGAACACCAGAGAGTCAAAATAAAACGCTGAGAGACTGAACCCTCAATGATTTAACATCACAACCGGCAGAGAAACAGCCACAGCCATGTACGAGGAGAGATTCAGTTTAGAAGTAAAGAAACATTTTATATGATATACCATCAGAAAGGAAACGGCAGGGAGAGAAGCAGCAACACAGAGTGGAAGGTGAGGAGCTGCCCTGTGTGTGTGTTGATGGAGGAACCAGAGGATTCAGTAACTGCTCTGTAACTCAGCCTGATACATGTAGAGAGGACATTAACCAGCAGGTAAACAGTACATTACTACCTGAGTCTGTGAATGTCATGGGAGCTTGTAACATACGCACAGATACACCACACTTCAGAAACATCTGGTGGGGGTTGATGTCGCTCTGGAGACGCGATAAAAATGCTTCTGGTGTAAATGGTGTAAGCCAGCTATGGAAGATATACTGATACCAAAACAACCAAAAGGATGAAGTCCAAATCCAAAAACTGAAGAATGCTCGTCCATCCTTTCCTCCCTGTCTTAGAAACTTCAGGCAGCAGTGGCTCATCTGGATTTAGAAGGTCAGATATGCAGCGACAAACTAAAGCAACATGAGCCTCAGTGGTCAGAAAAATCAATTCTGAACTTCACAGACAACCTGTGCGGTTAAGTGTCTGCTCAGAGGGTCCTCTTGACTTTGGTCTGTGGGTTAGTAGGATCGTGTGGCAGCTGGGCTGCTGTTAAACAACGATCCAGCATTAGCTGCTGAGCTCACGAACAGTGAACGTGCTTCAAATTAAATGACACTAATCATGATATAGATGTTCAGCAAAGGTAATGTAAAGATGAGACCTATGGCATGACAGGAGAGAGGCCGATGCTTTGTTCAGTGTATCTGCTGGAAGCCCAGTCAGAGGTGAGTGGAGCCATCTGAGATTCATGCTATGTTTACAATTCTTTATGAAACCTGAGACAAATATAGCAAAAACAGCAGGAACAAACATGCTTTCGGCCTGGTACAAAAACTGTTGGTCTCTTCAGAAAATCCATAAAGGTTATATAATGTGGGAATATTCTTCTAGAACCTACTCTTCAGCTCCATCCCTTCACCCATATTTGGAAAAATATGCCAGAAACTCCACAGTGAACTTCAAACCAGCTGTTCGGAGGACACAAGGGAAGGTCTATTCGTGTTTATTCACAATGTGTGGTCACGATTTATGATTTCACACAGGTCAGCTTAGATTGTCATAAAAGGCATCTTGTCTGTGGAGCTCTTTGACTGAAATTCATCCACTGCAGATACTACAGACACACACTTGTGTACAGTCCTCAAACACTAACAACAGTGTGTTGTTAATGCTTTGTGTAAGTCAAATGCTGACCGGTTACACACCGCCCACAGCTGCACGCACTCTCTGACACGATGCTGGTTAGTTTGACCCTCTGTTGTCCAGTCAAAAGCTCAAAAAAAAACAAGCACTCGAACGTATATGTAGAGTAGTCACCCTCCGGAAAATCCCCTGAACTGTTTCAACAGTGACACTGGAATATTTGGACTCACTTCCTGGAACAGCTGCTGGTTGCCTGGAGCCCGGGAAGCACACCAGCTCCTAATCCTATAAAAACACATTAAATGACATCATCACCAAGCAATCACACAGAAACTCCTTCACAACACAAGTCACAGCTGAGAAGAAATAACATCTTAGACAGAGCTGCTTTAACTGAGCACAAAGGAGAAACCCCCATACACACACTTTTTTAGTTTTGCTAAGTCGTCTGACCTGTTAGACAGATGGCAGGATTGTGTCATAAGACACACAACACTCCTGCTACAGACGTGCTCCCTTGTGTTAGCACAGCTCACTCAGCAACAGCTGGGCCAATCAATACCCGTCCTGCAGGCGTGAGAGCCGCTGCCATCATGATATTGCTATGTCTTCACACAATGCAACAACAACAGGATCACACACACAGAGAGGGGTCAAATATCCATCTCTGAAGGTAAGTGAAGGTTAGGTTACCAAGAACTGATCAACCAATGCCTCACAGTCAGCGACAGAGTGAAGTGGCAGACATATGAGACCGAGTGTGTAGTAGCAGCACCGCCTCAGGCTAGTGGGATTCCCCTGGTTTGTGTTTGTTTGTGTGTCTGTGTGTGTGAATAGGATGGGTGTGACTGATTCTCATCAACCACCCATGATTCACAGCTGAGTCAGGAGCAGGTGTTTGAACCGGACTCCAAAATGAGGCCATGATTACAACCCTCAGAAAAAGAGAAAAAAAAGGGAACACCCTCATTTCTCACGTCTCCATTTCCGATTCTTGCAGCAACTGTTCGTTTGGAGACTCACAGACGGCTACAAAAACAAATGACAACTGTGTCAGGAGGAGCAGATTTTCACAATGAATGCACATCACAGGGAGCACCCACATCTTTCACCATCAAAAAGCAAGACAGATGTTCCCGGAGACGCTGCTGTCTCATTTGTTTATCTAACAAGAAAAGTCTTCCAGCGCTACAGTATAAAGACTTATCTATTGTATCCTGTTGACTGTGATGTGACAGGTTAACCCATCCTTCAGTCAGTTTAAAGTATAAATAGGACTTATTTCCTCATTCCTGCTCTGAAGTCTGACTCACCACATTCACATGCACAACAGCTCTCTGACTTTCATCCTACTATGAGCATGCTCTGAATAGAGCTACGTTCAGACTGCAGGTCTTAATGCTCAATTCGGATTTTTTGGTGTTTACAAAAACATTTGTGACTGCTGCCACTCTCCTGTGTGAATGGACTGCGGCCCTGAAGTGACTTGCATGCGCAGAAGAGGACACGACGTCACACAATGTGTGCTTGTGTGGCTTTGTTTACGTTAATGTCCAATCGTAGCCGACATGATTACAACCAAATAATATTAAGAACGCTGAGAAGGAAGAGAGCAGCAGCTGTCTGTACAGAGATGTGTGTGGGGTGGTGGGATAGTGACGTGACTTCATTCATAACATTCATAACTTCAGAATGACGAGAACCTTTGAATACGTGTGCGAGCGCCTTTCTGTGTCACTTTCACGGCAGGACAGTCGACATCTCCCTCGTCTGTGAGCGAGCGCGTCAGAGTCAGGCTCTACTTCCTGGCAACAGGCGCTGGTTGCTAACAACACCGCTTGTCTGCCCGCTCCTGTGTCGCAGAATTGTGACGTCTGTCACCTTTCACTGACGCAGAAGTCGGATATATGCCGCATAGCCGTTCAGACTGAGGTCGCATTGCAAAAAATCGGATTCGTATCTGATTTAGGACCACATGTGAAAGTGGCTTTGGTTGGATATAAAAAATTGGAATTGAGCTGTTCAGACTGTCATGACAGCATCAGATACAGGTCACCAAATTCGAATTTGGATCACTTCAGCCTGCAGTCTGAACGTAGCCTAAGACACTGCCATGTAAACACCCCTTTCTGGTTTACCTTAGCCCATATGTCAAGAATGCCGAAATTAGTCTGATTATTACGGCACATGAACACATTTCTCTAGAGCGTTTTTCCTTTTTAAGGCAGCTGCCAGCGTCAAGTGTGTCTCACAACACGCATAAATTCCCTCTCCAGTCTACCATTTCCCACCAGTCCAAACTCCCCTGGTGGTTGGTGGAATAAACAGCCCGCTGATGCTCACAAGTCTCACGGTTCTACTTGTGATTTCTTCGTGTTCTCATCTCACCTGAGTTTTGTCAATAAATAGCAAATGTAAAATGGATAAATGATGATGCGAAAGATTCCTGTTTCCAAAACAAACAACACGCCTTCACCATGACATCTGCCACCATTATCAGTGTATGTCTGGTTTATTCAGATCATGGTGATAGACATGACTCAGAGTATTGCCTTCATCATTTCACGCTTCACATCATTTTAAATAAAACCTTATCCTACAAAAAGCTGACACCTGCAACATAATCCAATCACTTACACCGAGTGAGCTGCCAGAAGACCATCAGTAGATATTCCTAAGGGTTATAAATATCCAAATACGTCATTAATGCAAAGATCTGTTCTCTGTTACCAATAACATTGATTATTTTTCACAGATATCTGGTTTACTAAGGACAACAGGCTTGTTTAAGCTGCAAATTAAGTTAAAACAATCACTTAATCAATGCTTTGTTTGGGCTGTGATTAGCTCCTCCTCTATCGAGACCACACACAGGGTGACGCGAGGCACTCTGCTGTGTGATGTCCCTCCCGCTGTCCACTCTATCTGTTCTAATTCTACTGCAAGGTTGCCCATTTCTATTTCTGTCCACACATTTAACAACACGAGACCTCAGCAGGATGCAGGTGGTTTGTTTGCCAGCGTTGTTTATGCCCCATCTTTTTTTTTCTGTACACACACACACACACACACACACACACACAGAGGCTGAAAAAGACCCTTCAGTTGATGAGGAGATGGAGGAGGAGGAGGACAAAGCAAGGACAAGCAGGAGGTGAGGGGACAGGAGAGGAGCAGAGGATGATGGAGGAAAAATGAGAAGGATGGAAAAAGAAGGAGGTTGAGCTGCAGAGAAGGAATGTGTGCATGTTTATTGTGCTTTCTAAATAAAGAACTATTCCCTCACAGCCTGTTTTCATTACTTTTTGGAGATCTTGAGAAATGCAGCGCGCCCTCCTCTATACTGCAGCACATCAAGCCAATCTGTAACAGAACACACGCTCTGAGGTTTCTCCTTCTTCTTCTCTGCACCACCTGTTAGAGGGGTTTCACTCGCAGCCCTCTCATCGAACAGAATAACACACAACAGAGACCGCACCGTTTTTTTTTCTTTAACTCTGCAATTTGCAGTCATTTAAAGAAACAACTCGTTGCTCTCACCTGACAACGGCCTCGCTGTGCATCATCACACTCTTCTCCCACGTCCGGGAGGATGTGGGCGTCATGTGATTTGATTTGCTGAGTCGACGGGGATACAAAAGAGCAACCCTCCACACATATATTCTAAAAAAAGGGGGGGAGGTAAGCAGCGCTGGTTCCTCCTGATGTGATAGCAAACTCATCATCCATGATGCTACACAAGGAACCAGAAACATGGAGGCCTGTAAACAAATATTGTGGCTGGATGTCCACATTTGTCCATATTGTGCAGTTTTAACTGCATATTGTCCTGGAACACATCGAATAATCTGTCATCCAGGGTAACAACCTAAAAAACTACAGTTCCCCCCACGGCCTCTAGAGGCTGGCAAGATTTGGTCAAGATTTATTTCATAATAATTAATAATTGCAGCAATTAACCTGCTGTCTGACCAACTAATCTAGCTGACTAACTAATCTAGCGGAATGTTTTAAAATATTGCTTTTCCTCTGTGCTCTCTGTCAGCAGCATTAACATCTCCTCTGTGATTTAGATGAAAACCATAAAACATCTTGAAGCAAAGTGAGCCTGGGAATTACCAAAGTGGATCAAATAAAGGCGTAAAGCTGGTCATGAGACTCTGAGGCCCTGTCAGTCAGTGAAGATCATGGTTCCTTTTACCCTGGAGGATTTTTTTTGTCTCGTCGCTTTAACGGTTCACTGCTCTTCATCACTTTATGTGCATTACATGGACTTTCAAATGGGCCACACAGTCTAAAATAATTACAGCTCATATTCATTTTTTTTTTCCAGGAAGAGACAGGGAGATTCTCATCAAATCATCTTTCAGCGAACCTGATGGGCCAGAAAAGGACATGTCGATTTTACTTCCACACCAGTTCACATGGGTGAGAATCCATTTACATAATAAGGCTTGATTAAAAACTGTCTTCCAAACTGTGTGTATTCAACACCTCAATCCTTTCTGTGAAATTTATGCTCAAGCCATGGTGGCCAATCCAGCTGAAGTGAGAGGGTGTAACTCTTCTGTGCTGCATTAAATCAGCTGAAACCCACGTGTGTCCACTTTAAAGAGAACCCAGCCAAACATCATTCAGCAGAAGACAAACTACATTTGGGTCCTAAAAATGCATCTATGCATGATCCTGTCACAAGCAAAGAGCCACATACAGCTGCAGCTCATCTCTGACTGGCTGTCGGGCTAAAGTGGAAACCACCAAACCGAAAATGACTCCACCCAAAATCTGCCATTCCCTCAGAGTGTAACAACCTGTAGTTTGATCCCTTGCAGAGGACGAGAAGCTGCAGCCTGTTTGTTTTCAGCTTCATTTTAACAGAAACTCCTCACACTGTTTCCACAACAACTGATTTTTTTTTGCCCACATATGGTTAAGGATGAGGCTTCCATTTCTGTCCTTACGTTCGACCCCAGTAACCCTGCAAAGAGAAGTGTCTGTTTATCTGCGGTTGTGGTTGCTGAAGCACCCGCCTCCCGCTCATCCATTAGTCAGAAGAACGAGTTTGTCACACAGTATTTCTTAGCTCCACTTTCCTGGAAGCTGTTCTCTGTCAACAAGCAAACGACAAAAAGGGGGAGAATTCTGAATGAGGTACAGCTTTGTAATCATTAGAGATGCACTGCTCCCTCCTTCTCAGTCCTGACACCAACACCTGTGCGTCGTCGTGTACCCCAACCTGATACCCTTTCATTTGAAGATATACCAAGAAGCTGCTGAACCTGTTAGCATAGCAAGCGTGACTCTTCGCCTCCCTCGGTGTTGTTGCTTTACATGTTTTGAATGAGTCAGGTTTTGTGGTATGCTAACACATGATGTCACATGTAAACTAGAATTAAATTAAAAAGATCAGCCCCACAGATCAGCCACATTTTTGGATAGTCTAGCTATTTAGTCAATGTATGACATCAATGTTTGATACTGTCGAACTTAATCAGCTCTTAGCATTTAGTAATGGTGCGCTGGTATATCCTGATCAAACAGTCCACCCAGATAAAGGAAAGTCAAACACAAAGGGAGCTGCAGCACAGTTGTTGGTACAAATCAACACCGTGACTCAAAATCCACTCCCTCCACATCAAGCCTGTTCACAGAGTGGTCACCACAAATGTTAGCATTATGACTAACAGGTGGGTTCATCTCAACTTTTCCTGGCTGAAAAAAACTTCAGCTTGTCAGTCTTTGTCAAAGCCGTCACTGCTAGTTAGCCAAACTAGCAAAAATCAGACACAAACCAACCCAGTAAACTATGACACTATAGATGTTAGAAGATGTGAGTGTGCACTGGACTCATTTCACAGTGTGGCTGCATTTTAATGCAGAAGAAAAACCAGATGTGTAAATAAGTGATATCTGCCAGCTGGAGTAGGACTTGTCGCCATGGTAACCAAGAAAATGGCATAGAGGCTTGTTAATACATCACTTTATACACCTAACCAAACAACTGAAAAAACAGGTAAAGTGACAACATGACGGGCCAGCATAAGACAAAAATCCTGCAAGATTACAGAGATTACACCTTTAATCTGTGAAGACGTGTTGCCTCTCCACTTTATGGAGCCTCATTCACTGCACACTACCTCTACATCACCACACAGCTCACAGGCTCAGCTACAGACCAGCTGGTGGAGATTTCTGCAGCTTAAGTTAGGAGGAGACCAAATACTGAGTAAAAGGAGCAGCACATATACTGACCAATGCCTCCTTAGGATGCTCTTATAAGCTCCAATAACAAGTTTATTGGTGTTAACAAGAGTTCCCACTTTTAGCCATATCCATACACAAAACTGTGTGAAGGTTCTCCAACCTCACCGGAGCAGCTTTTATTACATGAGACCATTATGCAGACTGGCTATTTATAGCAGCTCTAATGTGGATTCGTCACATGTACCTGGAAGCCATCATCTGTGATATCTCCATCATCATTATTAAACGGCAGAGAGATAATCAATAATATAGCACTGCTGCCAAAAACCAGAGACCAGGGTGGCAGGAAAAGAACGAACCATGTGCACACGCTCATCTCTCACGTTTTAGGACGACTAAAGATGCTCACACACATGACCTCAGACATGGCGCTGTAAAGAATGTGGAAGAACTAGCACACAGTAAATATACGTTTCTAAAGCCTTCACAATGTCAGCAGAATACCAGAAGGGTCTTTCCGTCTGTCACACAAGACACTAAAGGCTGGGGTGATGGCGCTCATTTTCCCCTCAAGAGGAAGCCAAGAAGCTAAAAACAGAGACGCTTACAGCCTCCGCACGAAGAATGTTGTTGGAGGTCAGCGCAGTTGAACTGACAAATCCTAGTCCACAAAAATATGTACACATTAAACCAATCATGGAGGATGGAAGGACGGAGGAAGCACACAAAAATAGAAGCCATGAGCAGTGCCCTCACAAAGGATTAAAACACTGCTTCACCCTCTTACACTTGTGTCGTCTTTAACATGGATGGAAGGGACATAATCTCAAAGAAATCTAGAAGGCATCTGAACCAATTCTGAGAATAGAGTGCTATATTTAGCTAAAGCCTGTAATGTCCAGTCCTCCCCCTGCAGAAAGAATCCTTGCTTCCTTTAAAGGACAGCTGTGCATGACATAATGTATACAAAATATGGGGGGGGACTGCAAGTGGATTTTAGAAGACCACTTATGGAGGAAAAACACAGGAACAAGCACACAGTAGCCATCGTGTCCCTGCTGGGCGCTCTGGGCGCAGGCCGACAGGGGTCCACATGTTCTCGGAGTAATCATGTTATTGTTGGCAGCCCACAGCAGGAGGAGATATTCACTGAGAGGTGGAGAACGGTGTCTGTGCCGCTGCTGGTCATGCAGCACTGCAGACAATCGGAATCGCAGCGGAATGACCCGATTACTCGTAATCTTTCTGAATAACCGGTGTCACAGATGAGGCCTCAGAGCAGAAGGTGAAAATGCCTTTTCCTCGACGTGCCTTGTTGTTTTCACTCAATAAATATGACAGAAATACACAAGGGGCTCTGCAGGGCTGCTTCCAAGGTCAGCAGGGCATGTGCGCCTCTCTCTCTCTCTCTCTCTCTGTCTGTCTAGTAGCCTGGGCTTTCTAGCATCACAGCACTCTCTGTTCTGGCTGTTCTCCAGCCCCCCCTTGGCCCTTTCTGATGGATAACAGACCATGTTTGGTTAGCTGGTTACAAAGAGAGGAGACAGCAATGGAGAGCTGCTCCAAAGAAGGCCACATCAGACATGCAGAATCTAATCTAATCCTCTGTCACATGTGATTTATCAGGGAAAAGGAGGAAACACTCAACCAGGAAAGACGCTGTGTGACAAACATTACATTTCTTATTTAAGGGACCAAACATGGCTGCGTTTCACGGTCAAGGTGTCGAAGAACCACATCTACAAAGCAGAAGGCAGAACTTCATCAGTAACCTGGATGGAAGTGCTTCACCGGCTGCAGCCAGAGTTTTCAAAATACGGTATTATTTTAGTTTAGTGCCAGACACCAGCCATCAGTGCAGACAATTGGACAATCACAAGCAAACAGGTGAATCCTTCATGTACAAAAACAGAGGGAATTCATTCATCCAAATGAAAAAAGTCAAAAACTGTCTGTATTAAAGACTTGGTGTAACCGGCTTTATATTTTGTTGCTGATAATTGTACCTGATTCTGGATCAAACATGTCCTCCCTGTCAACCTGTGCCACGACCCCTGTTCCCTCACACCGGTGCAAAAAAAAGTGCAAATTAAATGTAACCACGCTCACTGGCACCACAGGCAGGCAAGGAGCCAGTGTTTATTTTCACCACTGCTCGTGCCTGGTAACAATGGCACTTGCCCAGCAACACTCACGCAAAGTGGGGGGTCCCAAGCTGCTCCCCCACCAGCCTGCTGCTGCTGCTGAGCTGCATCTCCATCTGAAGCAGCAGCAGCAGCATGTTTATGGGTGATGGTGGAGGCGGCAGTGGTGGAGGTGGTGGAGGTGGTGGAGTGTGTGCACTGACAGGAGAAAAAGCACAGTTGATGGGAAGATGCAGCAGCTAATGTGTGGGAGGGACCTGCATGCCAGCCCTTTAAACTGTCCACACACACTACACACAGGAGACACACACACACACTACACACAGAAGACACACACACACACACACACTACAAACAGGACACACACACACACACTACACACAGGACACACACACACACACTACACACAGGAGACACACACACACACACACTACAAACAGGCGACACACACACACAGTGGAAAATAGGGAATACATCCTAAATGAGCGCAGCGTGACCCCGAGGAGCAGCAGCCGCTTGGATGAGGTGTGTGTGCAGCGGACACACTGCGCAGAAAGAAAGATGTATTATTGCCCATCGTCGGTCGCTGGGCTGGCCGGGAAAATGCCGAACTAAAAATCACGTAGAGAGGCTTCGCTTCGTGACTCCGCAGCTCCCCGCAGTCACTCCGAACAGTAAACCTCCCGGTTTGTTGGTGTTTTCATATATAATGTGCATAAAAATCCCGCCGCATGCGGTCCAGTAACACAAAGAGCAGCACTCACCTTGGTCGGGTCGCCTTCTGTTATCCACTTGTTACAATGGAGATTTAACACCATGGATCTCCTGGTAAGTTTCCTGGCAGGCGGACAAAAACGAAACACCACGAACGGACCCGAAAACAGACACGAAGGTGAAGTGAATTAAAAAAACAACGACCTGTGGCTACGAAGAGACTCACACAGCCAGGGATGTTTTCCTCACTACCGTCGGCGAACAACGAGAAAAGGTTGGTGTCTTCAAACAGCTGTTTTCCAAAATGGAGTTAGCCGTGTCTGAGCCAATCAGAGCGCGCCTGTGGAGGCTCCCACTCCTTCTGTTGGCTGGAGCCAAACCCACACTGCGCTCCCAACAGAAAACACGCACAGGCTACACATCATGATGGCTCTTTTTTTAGACAGAGGGTGATTCTTTGTTAGCTTTCATGTCGCCCAGCTTTATTTAGACTCACATCAAACCCACAGATGTTCCTCTGAGGTCTGTTACACTGTTCGTCCTGCGCAGCTGCAACAAATCCTGCAGGAGGGTTCCAGTATTCAGATTTATTTCAATGATGCCGCTAGTTTGTAGTTTTAGTATTAATTGGCTGACATTTGTGTGTTGCAAAATATTTAAGGGATTTTACAGTTGACAGTGCTCAGAGGATGGATCAAAATTATTTTCCATAATGCAATATGTGTTTTTATGTTTATTTCTGCAGTAAAGCTGCACATACAGACTGACGCTCCTTTAGGGGACAGCCTCCAGTGGACATGTTGAGGAACTGCACTACCACGTCGGCTTTTCTCCTCATTATAAAAGCTGTGGTTGAATTTTTAAACAAAAACATGTGTTTTTGCGCCCTCTTGTGGTGATGTGAGGAAATGTGTGAGACTTTTGCAGCAGAATGTGTTACCATAGTAGCCAAGAAAATGGCAGAGAGACTTGTAGTAGATGTTGTTAGCTCATAATAAACCACATCTGTTCAACAGCTGAATGAATCTCAGAGGAGTTAGAGGCTCCTAATTTACCAGTTCATCTGCCTTCATTTATGGCTGCAGGGCTGTGGTTAGTGATCAGGGAAAAAACAACAAGAGCCGCTGCAGGGCTGCTGGTGTCTCCCTTAGAGATGATGGTGAATTATGTGATCCGGGAGAAGCTCCATGAGCTGTTGCTCCTAAACATTGGAGCCAGTTTCGGTGGTTTGGACGTCTGGTTTGGAAGGCCCCTTAGTGCCTCCTGCTGAGGGTTTCCAGGAGGAACCAGGGCAGACCCAGAATGTGGTGAAGGAATTATACCTTTCAGCTGGCCTGGGAACGCCCCAGTATCCCCTGTGTGAGATGGAAGAGGTGGCTAGGAAGTCTGGGTTTCCCTGCTTAGGTGGCTGAAACTAAGATGTGTTGATGCACCCTTTTCCCATCTTATGGGCTTGTTGCATAGCAGCATCCTGAATACTAACTGTACTTCTGAAGATAAACAGGTACAGACAATTGTCCTCATTTTGGTCCATTTTCAATTGTATGGAAACAGAGTTTGGGTTAAAATGATTTTAACATGCTCATCATAAGTCTTTTTAAAGTTCCTACATGAAGCCACAGGGGAAACAGCAGAGGGTTTAGGTTCTTACTTCACATCTTAAATCAGCTGAGTGCCTCTTTTAATAAAACAGCTTTTCTTCTTCAGAAGTAATATTGCAACAGTCGTGCTCACCAAATGAATGTCATGGAAACAGCAGACCAACAATAGCGGTGTGGGCTGCGTGGAGTTTAAAGTCAAAATCTCATGAAAGAGACACAGAACGAATTAATGAGTTCTGTGCGAGTGTTCCAGATGGCCGGGGTCCAGCATCAGACCTCACCAGCCAAACGTACTGTATTTGAACCTCCACTGTAACACACACAGCTCCTCTTTGTTTAGTGTACAACACATCACCTGATCCACGAAACCCAGGCCGAGCTGATGAAAAGTTAAAGTGGAGGGAGGAACGTAACTCTACCCCATAGTTTAAAATACAGTGCACTTTAATCCCACTGCTATTATCTGATATTCTGCTTTTAACGCTGTGATGATTACGTCTTCCAGCACTCTGTTTCTGACCTGTCATCGGGGACCCTTGGACACAGTTTAGGGAACTTGGCTCGACAAAGATGCAATTATGTTGAAAAAAACACCATCAACTTCCCTCAAGGCAGCTAGAACAAAAGACATGTATAGCACTCCCTCTATTCCACTTTACTGTCTTCACCATGAACAATAAATATCCTGCAACACAATAATAGAGCTCATACAGTCACAGACATGCGTGAAATAAAAACATAAAGAGACGGAACAGAAGCTCTGGGCTACAGAAGGAAACCCCAACATTATTGCACAGTTTAGTTTGGCAAACCAGATGTCTCTAAGGTCAGGACTGAATGTTCTATTTTCCCCACGTGACTCCTGTGATCAGTAATGGCCTTATGTTAAGACTGTGTGATGGAACACAGGCAAACAGGTCAGAAAAAAACCACAAGGCAGATTATCTGAACTTATAAAAATAATCCTCTGAGAAGATTCAAACATGGACTACACAAAAGGCTCTGAAATGCTCTCTGTGAGTTACATTTTTGGCTAAACATTTAAGTCTCCCTCTTGGCCCCAGTAGCCACCTACAGTACAGCACTTTCTAACAAGCTAATATTATGTAAGACAGGCCCTGATGGGAATACACATGAATATTGCTTTGGTGCGCACAATTCCAACAAGAGTAATACCACGGTTTAAGGCAACATATCCAAAGGTTGCATACACAAACACTGTTCCTGTGGACTGAGGACCGATGGCCAAAGTAACACTGAAAACAGACTGAAGACATAAGCATTTTTAGAGGTTAAAATATTACATAGTGTCCTGGAACTTGGCTCGAATGGCTGCGTGTACACTGAAACAGCTTCTACATGCTGTGATAACTCCTCCTGTTCAGACCCACTGCTCCCAGTAGTGGACACGATTCTCAGCACTCAGTGAAAATATCATCCAAAATTCAACCTAATCCACTCTGAGCCTCGAGTCTTGGGATGCATCAAGGGATGCACAATATTGGATTTTTGCAAACTGCCCAATGAATTCTGGCTGATTACATATTAATAATTGCATCAGGTTTCCCCTGTAGAGGAATGTTGATTACATTAGTCATGACAGTGTCAAAAGCTGCAGGAGGCTTCACCTGTTTATCTGTAACTGTTACACCAGGGACGCTGTGAGCTTGTCTGCTCCTAAATGTTTGTTTTAGATCAATACTAATATTTTATTTTAAAGTCTGATGTCAATATTAGGCAGGGGCAGTTCAGGAAAAAAATATCTTCTTTGTCAGGCGACTAGCCACAAATCTTGTGACTTCCTCCATAAGCTCACAGGCGGTCAGTCTCAGCTGCAGTGAGAGCAGAGAGGGGACCCAAACTGTCCTCTCCGTGCTGGGAGCATCTAACAGTGTTCATCACTAAAGTTGAGAGCGCAGCCTCCTGAAGGTGTCGTCATCCTGCCCGCTGGCCTGCTCGCCTTCAAACAGCATGGAGTCTGGGAGCACCACGCCCTCTAGTGGATCAGGCTGGCAGAACTCCACAATAAATTCCTCCTCACAGGCCAGCAGCAGTCTCGACCAGGCGCGCATGTCTAGGCAGTGCCGCCGTATTCCTCCGGCAGAGCCGAGCGCGGGATGTTCCGGTGCAGGCCAGGGAGCGCAGGTCTGAGCCATGGAGGATGTACTGTCCCCTGGTACCGTGAAGGCCCTGGCCTTGTTGTGTTGCAGTGATGAGCAGATGTTTAAAGAAAGAAAGAAAGAAAAAACGCTGTCTGTCAGCTTTGCTTCCTTTCTTGCACGTGTGTGTGTGTGTGTGTGTGTGTGTGTGTGTGTCCAAACAACATCTGTTGTAGCCTTTGTAGCCAATAAACAACCTTTGTAGCTTCTGTAGTTGTTGTCACCTGCTGTGGTATCAGTTGATGTATTTTATGCACGTCTTGCTTTTTTTGTCCATCAAAGACCAAAACTGAAGATGTTAGTTCCCAGGTACCAGTGGGGACCGCGTCTAACTGCATGTCAGACGCGGTTACCATGGTTACCAAACGTCAGAATCCTGAGATCAAAGGCAGTAGTGTGTGGCCATGAGCTGCTGTCTCCTCAGCTACGGTGTGCCGTTGTTTGGTTGGGTAACGTATTGCGTCACTTCCTGTTTCGACTAGTGATGGGTTTTCGAGGCTTTGTTGAAGCCTCGACACCTGATTCAAGAAAAAGGTTCATTACTCGAGGCTTCATTGACACAGTAGCTCGAGTAGGACATCTAGTGGTGAATAAAATGAACTGCGGTGTGTGTTATTGGTTCATGGATCTTTGGGATTTGACTGCCCATGCACAGTCTCGTTCCACTACAGGTTTCACTGGTTTGAAGCTAACACAATACAGTACATATATTAAAGAAGATGTTATTACCATTATACTAATATATTGTTTAGATGTTTAATTGCAGTAAGTAACACAAACCTAGTGACAGGGTTTCGATCCTGTGTAAAGGAGTGAAGTGTAAGTCACATGATTTTTCCTAAAGCAGGCACTTACGTTTGACTGTAAGTGTGACTATGACGGACCTAGAAATAATATCACATTTCAATTGCACTGCTATGGGATTTGACATGGATAATTACTGATAATATAAAATAATAATTATAATCACATATTCTGTGTTAAGAATACTTGAAATGCATAGGAAAGTCTGTTTTGGGGTTCATTGGTGATTCACATGACAAACCGAACCAATCACATGGTTCGAAGCACTCAACTGCTTCAAACGTCACTGAAGTGGTTCAAACGTCACTAGTCACGTGACCGAAGCAAGCCTCGGCACAGTGGTTCGAAACAATTGCTTTATGAGCTACCGCGCATGTGTCGAAGCCTCGGGTGTCAGAGGACCATCCTTAGTTTCGACACTGTCCTGTTTGTTTGGTGTGCGCTGTTGGTGCTACGGACTTTCTGCATTAGACATATTGTGTTTGCTTTTATTGTGGTAATACACAAGCACCTCAGTGTTAGAGTTAAGTGCACCAGTTTCTGGGTTCCCTTCTCGTTTACCACTGTAGCGAAGCTTACCGTAACTTAGCGGTTAGCATTAGCGCTTAGCATGGCTTCTTCCACTCGCTCTGCATCTCCCTCTCCTGCTCACTGCACGGTGTGTGACATGTTCAGCTACTCCTCTGCCTCCTTTAGTGAGCGTGAGGTGTGCACAAAGTGTAGCTTATTCACAGTCTTGGAGGCGAGGCTAAGCGAGTTAGATAATAGACCTGTAGCCGCAGCAGCTAGCCAGCAGCAGTTAGCCTGTGCGGACCGGCCTGCCTTAGCTGATGTTAGCCGCACCCCGGCAGCCCCTGAGCAGCCGGGAAGTCAGAGAGGTTGGGTGGCGGTTCGAAGGAAGCGTAGCCCGAAACAAAGGGCCGTGGTTCACCACCAGCCGCTTGATATATCGAACCGTTTTTCCCCACTCGGCGACACACCCGCTGAGAAGCCGACCCTGGTTATTGGCGACTAAATAAGCATAAATACAGTAGGATTATAATTCACGTCGGTGTTAATGACACCCGGCTTCGCCAGTCAGAGGTCACTAAAGTTAATATTGAGTCGGTGTAATTTAGCTAAAACCATGTCGGACTCCGTAGCGTTCTCTGGTCCCCTCCCGAATCTGACCAGTGATGACATAGAATAGAATAGAATAGAATATACTTTATTAATCCCTTTGGGAAGGTCCCTCGGGGAAATTTGGGTACCAGCAGCAATACAACACCAACAGTCAGAGCAAGAGTTAAATAGAATAAAGTAGAATATAGTGCAGTAAAAAAAAGATAAGAGGAATTATTTACAAACATTGCACAGCAGCATAGATGGTCATGTGATATAGTGCAGTAATGTAAAGGGATTATGTACCAAATTTGCACAGCAGCATAAATGGTAATGTAGTAGAGCAGCGGTCCCCAACCTTTTTTGCACCATGGACCGGTATCATGTAAAACAACACTTTCACGGACCGGCACAGAAAAAAATAAAAAATAAAAACAAAGTGCATAAACAGACAACTGCACTCTTTGAGCCTTTGAGCTTTCTCAGCAATGAGGCGGTCCCATCTGGGGATAATGGGAGACAATGACACTAGTGTTGGGAGGTTCGACTCTTTTTACTGACTCAAATCAGTTACTCTCGAACCCTCACGTGAACGAATCTTATTGTGAGTCATTTCGTTCATTTCGTTCATTTTTACAGCCGGTGGCGCCGTGTCCCTCTGTAGTATAGTGCCGCGCATTGATATGGGACAAAGTATAATAAGTATAACTACCACAAGCAATTCAAAGCATGTGAAAACATAAGAGGGCAAATACACACCACGGTACAGTGACTTCTGTCCTGCATCCTCCCTGCCAGTGTTGTTTAACAGTGCCACAGTGACTAGGTAGCTGTCACGTGACAAATGAACGAGAGTGTACTGCTTCACACACACATGAGCTGTGAACGAGAACGAATCTGTGCAGCCTGTGGAGCTTGTCACGTGACAAATGAACGATGAACGAGAACGAGGAGGAGAACGAATCTACAGCTCTGATCCGTGCAGCCTGAGCAGCCTATCACGTGACAAATGAACGATGAACGAGAACGAGGAGGAGACCTGCTCAGACCTTCGTTGTTTGTGTTCTGATTTAACCCTGACAGTGTCAGGCTGACACCTAATGTAAATGTTGGGGGATGGGTGGCGGTTGGGTCACAGCCCCCTATGGATGACAGTAGCGCTCAATTTGTGGCACAGGATCACGTCACTCCTAATAGCCCACTCTTAATCGACATTAAAATGTAACAAGGTGAAAAGCGTTCTCATGAGAGTCAAACAATTGCAACTTTTCACACCCTTTCATGCCAGACATCAACAATTAACTCAGGCAGTGGAAAACAATGTATCAATAACAACGGCAACTCGCGACGTTAATCAGATTCGCACTGCTGATGCAACACCGGCATGTGCCGTGACAGAACTCCAGTGAACTCCGTGTTGCGCTGTCAAAGTGTAAACGCTGACAGACAGAGTGACAAAGTGGTCTTTAAACGAAGATGCACACTTCCACCTCTTTTTCTCATTCAATGCTAAACAGTTATGTGTCTGTCAGACAGACTGAAGGGGATACCGCATCAGCAGAGCAGGGTTATGCACAGATTAGTTTAGGACAGGTAAACGTATTATAATAATAATATTTCTCATTAAATGAACACAGATATGTGCAGCAGAGTGGATGAAGTTTAACAAGTAAAAGTTTAACATGATTAAATTAATATGATTCAATTTAATAAAATGGTTACATATGATTTCATGACTGGATAATGTACTATTATATTTATTATTTAATGGCAGAGTATAACACAAAACATGATGTCATTTTAGAAAGCATTTATTTACAAACACACTTTACATTATATACACAATAACACTACACATCAACAACAAGCAAAGACCATTAATTATAATTTCATGAATACATAGCGTTTGCCTGGTGTCACATGACAAATTGAGGAGCGTCAGATATCAGACATTCATTTCCTTGTTTGTTTCTGAGTCCACAGCCCCGCAGCTGAGCTTCAGCTCTCGCGTGACAAATGAGCAATCCGGAACGATTCGTATGAACGATTCGTATGAACGATCTGTGAACGAGTCGCAAGTTCCTTTGCTGATCATTTGCTGCTGGCCAATTGGCACACAGCCTGAGTGGCTTGGCCGTCACGTGACAACAGAACGAAGATCCGGGGGCTACCGCGACTCAGGAACGAATCATATCTGTTTCCTGTCCTGCCAACTGAGCTTTATGCGGCTGCCTGCCATGTAGCGAAAGAACGAATCACTCACTGAGGGGACTCGTTACCCCGATTCATATAAAAGATTCGTTCATATCGAACGAATCGTTCACGAGCAACACATCACTAAACCCCGCACTTCCTCTGGCTCCATGGCCGCTGCCGTCCCTGTGGTTGGCGTGCTCCGGTTAGCATTCTGGCAAAATTAGCGATTAAACTGCTTCATGACCCAAACGAACCGCGCCGATTGAATCTACATCATCTCCGTAAATATCCACTCAGCGGCGAGTCATTTATTGACCCTGCGAACTTTGTTTTATAATCGAATGCGGTGCCGCGGTCGCCCATTTAAAAGCCTATAGGCTAACCGCTAGGCTAATGGCTAAGCTAGCGTAGCTAACGCTGTTAATACCGGTCTTTATTTTAATAGACCGTGCTATTTGTGTTACTTTTATGGCCGAACGTTAGGCATAGTGTTAAAGTATCGACTGAATACTTAATTATTGGTTGTTTTGTTCGTTTTGTATAGTTTTTGTTGCTTTTCTGGTTAAAGCCAAACCGGCCTATGGTGCTTCTGAACTGACCCATCGACATGCACAAACAAATTGTTTGTTTGTCTAAACATTTAAATGTTATGAACCTGTGATTAGCATATTGCTGATTTAATTTGATTTATTATAAAGTGCATCATTAGCTTCACCTTTACCCAAAGCTTGAAAGTTGAATGATTGATTTATAAATGTTATCATTAAATAACCTGAGTGTTATATGCTGTATGACCAATAGCATTAATGGTATTATTTATTCATCATTATGCATTATGTATGAATGTATTAACTTTCTTGATGGAAGATCATTTCATTCATACTGAATTTTAATGTGTGTGTTTGACCTTGTTTAGGTCAGGGTTTTTCCCTTTAGTTTGAAATCCAGTTCAACATGGCGAGCTGCCCGATCACCCTGTGACGCTGTAGGATTATAAAAACCTTTTTTTTGGCCTCCTACTACGGACCTATTTGAGTTTTCCCCTTTTTTTCTTGAACTCAAACCTTTTTTTGGAACATTGAATGAACTATTGTTTCCTGAATGAACTGAAATATGGACAGAACTGCAGAGTGACCTTCTGTCATCACAGTTTGGATTGTTTATTGTGCATATTATTACTTAATACCTGTTTATATATATTACATAGTAATAAATACATTTATTATCATTCATAACTTGCTGCTACTGCCCTATTGCATATCTGCTTATTACATAACAATATATTTATTTGAGCTCTATTATTTTGTTTGGTGTCTTATTCACACACTCAGCCTCCATAGCCGACGCTACTTTTGTTGCTTTATTACATCTATGGCCGCGGTCAGGCCCCTAGCCCCATAGTGCGTTACACTTTCATATTCAGCTGTGTAGCTCAGCCTCTTGCTGTGCTCTGTTTCCATTCAGGCTGATGGAAGCTGTAGAGATGACAGTGATGCTGCAGCGTCATCATCCAGGGAGCTCAGACTGAAGGAGGACCTGTCCTCTGTGAGCTTCTGTGTTCCTCTGACGGGGAGATGTGTGTGGTGGATCTGCTGGTTCAAGAGTCTGATGGCTGAGGACAAGAAGCTGTTTCTGGGTCTAGTCCATGTGCGGATGCTTTGGTAGATCCTACAGTGAAAAGAGTGTGTAGCTGAGGTGTGTGGGGTCTCTGAGGGTTTTCTGTGTTTTCCTGAGTGATGAGTAATGAAGGTGGTTTGCAGGGAAGGCAGGTGAGAGCCAGTGACGTGCTCCACTGTCTTCAGCACTTGTTAGAGACCTGTGGTCTGCAGCAGAGCAGCTTCTGTAGCAGGGAGGGGTGAAGATGTCAGTGAGGACCTCTGAGAGCTGGTCAGTGCTTTGAGGAGCCATCCTGGAATGCCATGTGGCCCAGGTGACCTCTGCTCCTGTCTTTGTAGCCAGTGATGGAGAATCCACATCCACACCCTTCATACTTTTACTCTGAATCAACAATAGATGTGTCCCAATGCAAGACGTTTGTTCTTCAGGTGTGTACATTTGTGCATCATCAGCATACCATGAAATGTGTGTGTGAGTATGAACCCCAGGAGACGTGTCTACAGAGAAATGGACCCACTAAATGTCCCTGTGGGATTCCTCAGGTGAACTCTGACTCCTGGTCTCCTGAGGCCTCAAAAAAGTGTCTTTTGTCTTTTCACAGCTGGTACCTTTTCAAAGAACTGAACTCAATCCTCTTTAAGTGGACCAACAGAAACAGGCCTCAGTTCTTTTTGTGTTCACACTGTGAGTTTATTGCAAAGAGGACCAGCTTCTGGTCCAGTTCAAGGTAGTTGGGGCCTCAGTCCTCCTTCTGTTCACACCAGGTCCTCTAGAGCTCTCAGACCCCCAGTGCACTGAATTCTGGGTAGTTTAGGTTTGTTTTAAAGGGGCCTGGGTACAGTTGGAGTATTCACGTATGTGGAAAAAATGCTGAGTCATGGATCTGTTTGTTTAGAGGGCTGAAGGGGACCAAGTGTGAAAACATCCTCAGATTCAGATATAAGAGAAACCAGACTGGACCAGTCCCACAGAGGCCGATCAGATTTTAAAGAAAGATGTGACCAACTGTGGCTGCACTGAAACACAAGGACACTTTGTGTAGATCAGCTCTGACTCAAAGTTCTGGATGGATGTTTTGGTGACATGATGTTGGTTTTACTGCTCAAAATACTGATCCTAGAATGTATCTAAAACTCATTTCTTGAATGCACACTTTGTTAAAACTGTCTGTCTTTAGCTCTCCACTGACTGCAGATAACAGAGGAGAGAAGGTGAAGGACACACTGAACAAAGGAGGAAGCAGCTGGAGCTGTGACAGTGTGTGAGTCCCTCTAGTGGACGGTGTGGAGTATTGTGTTGTCTTTGCTCCACAGGTTTTTGTACAGAGTTGAGCTGTTTCCTGTCACTGTGGGCTGCAGAGCATAGTAGTACACAGCAGAGTCAGTCACTGCAGCTCTCCTGCCTCACATTACTGTCCTTCAAATGCTAAGTAGCTTCAAACAGTGACAAACGTATTATGAATTTTCCTCTAACTTACGAACCTCATTGGCCTCGTAGCTCTGGGGGAGGTCAACCAATCTTCTAAAACAGTCTTGACTAAACACAGTGAAGAATTCCTCAGCATTTCTTCATCTTCTTCAAATATCAGTTTTAAGGCGGTCCGTTTCTTCCACGTGTCATTCTCAGTGCATCGGTAATAACAATCTGTCTATCAATGAACGTTGGTCCGTTTGGAAATTAAATACCGGTAGATCCTCTTGGACTCTTATTTTTAACACATTATAGTGCAATGAAAACAAACGAAAATAGCTTTTTAATAAATATATGAATTTTATTTTTAACATTTATCAATTAAGTTCAATAAAGTCACTCTGACAGCTACATATAGAAGAAATGTTTGTGATGGTGGCACTGCTGATCTGCACTGAGGCGCCCGGTGAGAAAACGACATGCTTTCACTTATCATAACAGTAGTCAATGTGATCCAGAAGCTCCCTGTGACGGCTGGCGGGATACTGGGCCTGACAATATGGGCACTCCAAGAAAGTCGTCTCCAGGAGGCGATGTGGGGCCAGGGTCAGTAGTAAGGCGCTCAAAGTTATTGTACGAGCTGGGCTCTGAAGAGCGAGCATTAGGCTGCATCTGAAATAGGAAAAAACAAATGCACTTGTAGAGCAACATAATATACACATTCCAAGAGGACAGTGGAATACTCTACTACTATACTGTTAGAAAGCAAAGAAAATGGCATGAGAGTCATGAGGGTTTGACTTCATATTGATGAAACTATAGATCACATAACACTTACAGCAGACTCCAGATTAGAAATCTGATCTTGGGTCTTGCGAAGCTCCTTCAGCACTTTATGGAACTGGTGCTGCATGCTCTGACGATCATTTTTTTCATTTGCAAAGTCCTTGGCAGAAATCTGGATCTTAAGAGGCAGAACCACAAGTATGAACAGGCGTACGTTTAAGAGAATGCTGCCATCTCCTCTTCTAATATTTGACAGGTCTTTTTGTAGGTGTGTGCTATAATTAAGAGAGTGTTACCTGTTGTTCCAGGGCAGCGATTCTCCTCTCGTCTCCATTTCGGTTCAGAAGAGACTTCTGCAGCATATTTACCTGTTGAAGGCCAGATACTAGGGCAAATTTTGTATAGTGCCTACAATGCTGCTGTATATTAGAATATGGAACTAGATTGTATCTAAAATGCAGACATCCTCATTTGTATTTGTATTTTTATTCAGTCTGAGCAGACTTTGGTTTAATCTACAAACCACTCCTACCTCCCCCCACCTGTGCAATATGTTCCTCTCATTCTTTAACTGTATCCATCTATCTGTATTGTGTCTTTGTAGGTAGTTTTATTTACCCTATCTGCGCTGTTGCAACAATGCAATTTCCCCATTGTGGGACAAATAACGGGTTCTTAATCTTATTAACTTTAGTTAGTGGAGGTAAACAGTGAATTCATGCTCACCTGCAGCAGAAGTTCAGCCAACCCCTTCCTCTCTTCCTCCAGTCTGACGTCCATACTCTCCAGTTCCGCTGCATGCCTGGACACATTGTTTGTATATGTAATCCAAAATTATTGATAATACTTCTGCTTTTTTTGTACCCTCATTAACAGCTTTAAACTTTCCCTTAACAAGTTAATTCAAAGGTCAGTACAACATTAGTTTTTGGCATTAGTATTAATGAGAGGAGGTAAAATTGCTGATTGATGACATGTTAGCAGCTCAGCGTGAAACCTTATTGATCCGACGTCAACCAGAGCCAGCAGCTTTACCTGTTGCCAAGTCTCTCTGCCTGGAGCTGCATTTTGGCTTCCTCCAGCTCTTTGCTCTTCTCTTCATACTTCCTCAGGAAGGATGACAACTCGCTGCACTTGTCCTCGTACTTCCTCTGTTGCACTAACAGCTCCACCTGGAGCCTGGTGACCTGCTCCTTCTGAGACTGCAGCTCAGCCTGAGCCTTCACGGTCTGCAGAGCGAAAAAAACACAATTTGCAGAATGATGTTTTCTTTGTTGTCAGCTCAGTTCTGAAAAAGACTTCTACAGGTCAGTTATAAAGATGACTGAATCCACAGAATATGCATGTTCAGTGCTCTAGCTGTAGCTGCTCTATTCTGATTCAGGGTCAAAATCTTTTAACAGAGGCAATGTCCCTAAATCTGTGAAGATGTAAACATTTTCTCACCAAAGCTGCAGAAGAGGCCAATATATGCATTCATGGATTCAAGGGCAACAGAACTTCACTTTCATAATTACATGAAATAATGCAGCATTTACCTGGTTCCTCTGTGCACTGAGCTCCTGCTGGGTTCTAGTAACCTCAGCGTTTTGGCCCTCGAGGTCTCTCTGCACCCCTAAGCTGAGCTGAGGTTCCTTTTCTGGACCTGCAGTAGCTAAAAAAAGAAATGTTAGTAAGCAATTGACCAACATATATTATGCAGGAGCTTTACAGCACAACCAGTATGTAGGACTTACATGCCTAAATCTTTCTATATATTTCATAGCCTATTACATGGCCAACAAAATTAAGTACTTGTTAACTACACTTTCCTAGAAGCTTTCCATGTACTTTATTATTGTAGAAAATTATATGAGAGCAGTATCACCCTCTGAAGTGGCCCCTTGCTTGGGTTGTTGCCGCTTTGTTTGGGCCAACTGCTGTGCCAGCTCCGCTGCGTAGGCAATGACGGACTGGACGTGGACCTCTCTCTGCTGGTCATACAGCCACTGCTGGTTCTTCTCCAGAGCCTGGTGGTGAGACACACACGCCAATAAAGACAAACTGAGTCCAGGTTTTTTCACTTATTTAAATAAACAATCAATCAAATTATTAGGCTTACATCTCTCAACTGCTCTTGCACTGATGCAGAGTCTCCAGGAGGTTCTTGTCCAGAAACAAAAATATTTAAAATCTGAATTGTGTTTGTGTCAACATTTGTTTCTGAGAGGACAAGTGCTGCCTCAGGGCGTCCAAACACTGGATGTGTGTACTGAGCATTTTCTGATGGATACAGTTGAATATATATGTGATTTTTGTAACCTTATGTTAGTGCAGAGAGCTGTCATGTGTGCACATACCTCTCCTTTGGCTGACAGCTGCTGTCGCAGACTTTCCAGTTCCTGCTCTTGAACCAGCAACTGCTGATTGTCGCAGCGCCTCAAGGTTAAGATTGACCTGAAATAACCGACACCGCACATTCAAATTCAAACAAAAACAGCCCAGAAGCTGACATGCAAATTAACCCAGAGACAAAGACTTTACCTCCAGCAGTTCATCAAGCTTCTTCTTCAGGTGGCTCTTCCTGAGTTTAGAGGAAGAGCTGCTAGATTTGAAGCCCAACTTGCTGAAAAAGCCTTTAAAGGCCATGGCTGCTTCGATCTATATTGACAAAAAAATGAATCACGATTAATTGTGGCATTTAGCCGATAACCATTAATTTGACCATTCATTGATGACAGATCATCAGTCAAGTTAACCCCTTCATTAGGTTAAAGTAGTGATCAGGCACCAACCAGCCATGTTTGAAATGTTTGTCCTTCACATGTTCTTATCTTCAGGTCACAGAGCAGTGCATGTCAACATTAACATTAAACAGGACAAATGAGTTCAGAAAAGTCCCATCAGTGATTATTAAAGTTAAAAATGTGTCTGTGGAATGAACCCACACTAGAGCATGTTTTCACTCAGACTGTAGAACAGCAGCAGAAAGAACTAACAAACAAACCCACAATTTCACATTTAAATGTGTGTGTGTGCAAATCAGCCTGTTACGTTCTTCCAGCGCTTAGTTTGGTCGTAAGCAGCACGATGACTAAACGTACCGCGGATTCTCGGCCGAGTGGAATTCTCTCAATATCTGCTGTTGTAATGTTTCCTATGCTGCTGTGGCGTCCGTAAATAAAGATCGGAGTTCATTCCTTTGATACGACATCCAGTTGCTATGGCAACAACCAACGCATCAAAGCATCAAAGTACTACCTCTAAATGAATAATATCCTACAATCGTGAGAGAAGAGGCAGCTACAGATTCACTAGAAGGTGTTTCAATAAAGAATATGAGTTTCTCTGCAGTAAACCTGCTGAAATGAACTCAAAAACCACAGGTGCAGCGCACACTCATGCCAACCACTTTTCAAAAATCTGCACAGCAAAATCAGTGTCAATTCAACTCTAATAGAGTTAAATTCAACACTTTAAAAGTGTCTATATTGGTCCACTCTGAATTGAGTTATTTCAACACTTTTGAAAGTGTTAAATATTTTACACCGTCACAGAGTTGAAGCAACACCATCAAGAGCTGAATTTTAACACTGGCAGTGTTGAATTTATGCAACACTAGTGTACAGAGTCAAAATGTAACTCTTTCAGTGTATAATTTTTAACACTAAATAGAGTTAAACTATGTTAACACTATAGACAGTGTTAAATATAACTAAATATTTAACTCTTCTATATAGTTGATTTCTATTTTAAACAACACTATTGGGAGTTATTTAATAATCCTCAGTTTCACTCTCCAAAACATTACAGATAAAATTATTGAAAAAAAAAACACAATACAAAAAACTTTGTTCAACTTGTATTTAGTTAAAATGTCAACAGAACAACAACAGAAGCACTCTACAACAAGTTATTGTGGTACAATGTATGTTTTTCCATCCATTTCATTTTAAAACAGTTGGTTTCATGGTCTATAATAAATTAACTCCTTTAGTGAAAAAATCAAAATCAAATCTGCACCTTGGATTTCTGAAGTACAGCTGTGAATGGCTTCTCTTGCTTGACTGTGAATGTCCTTTACAAATTATAATATATATTATAATTATATTTTAAAAAGTCTTGCTCGGAGTTCCCTGACTCTGGGATTTTCTTTGGCACTTCCCAATGTTAAACACTGTGGTTTGGATGAACATGTAGAAGTTGTAGAGGGCTTGATGGTAGTTGACACTGAAGATGAAGTGTGCTTTTAAGAGCTCATCAAAAGCTGCCAGTGATGTCTGTGCCTTGCAAGGGATGGCCTTGTTGTCAATGATGATGTAGTACCTTTGGATGCTGTTCTTCTGTTCACCAACACACAGGAGGAAGGGCTGTCCTGGCCCCACATCTTCAAGCAATGTTTCAATACTGGCTCCGATCTATGACAACACATTAAGAGGAACCATGAGAAAACAATGAAATGTAGCACCAATTAACAACAAAACAAATGTGCAGCAGTGTCAAATAACTGTGTAACAACGCAAAACAATTACTTACCCGCAGATATTTAACAATATGGTTAACAGCTTGATAGGAGCTAATTTTGGCACTCTTCTTGTGGCCTTTGGAGGTAGGAGGAAGCAGGTGAACCAAGAGTAGAATACTTGAGAGGTCGCTGTCTCAGCCTAGCAGAAAAGTAGAAAACAAATTAAAGATACTTATATATGAAATAAATCACATATATTGAAAAGAATAATATGGCAAACTTACCAGCACTGTCTGAGTTTTGAGCATCTTTCACCATCTAAAAGAGATAGAAACAGAAAGGTATGAATGAATTTAGCCTTTCCACCAACAAACCACAGGATCTGAGAATGAACAACCTGATATATCACTCATTATAAAAGGGGAGGCGGCCACACACCTTTCGCAGATTCCCGATCAGCAAGGGTTCTTTTCCCTCCATTTGTCTTAACAATCACAGTTGCATCTGATGAATCTGAGGATAGTAGCAGAGGACGACGAGTCTGACACTGATGCATTCAAGAATGAAATGTCTGATACAGGTGACTCCAAAACCTCATGAAGGACAACTGTAATGCATTTTAAAGAAATACAAACAATTACAAAATAATTAGTCCTCCACAATATTCGTCGTTAGTGATTGTGAGGACACAGTTGCAGGATGCAGAGCGGTTTAAAAATCAAAAGTAGTCCTTTATTTAAGGGCCAGGAGGGCAAAACAATACAAAACTAAAAATCACACTTGTCGTGGTCAAAAGGTAAAGTACAAAATAACTAACTGAAAATCACACTTTGCGTGGTAAAACTCAGAAAGGCAGGGTTCAAAAACATAACATAAACAAAGAAACTACCTGGAGCATAGCATGGCATGGCATGGACGAGACCGGGAACGAAACAAAGCCCACACAGACGAGACGAACTAGCAAGGACAAAGGGGAAGACACAGACTATATACAAAGGGACCAGGGAAGACAACGAGACACAGGTGACACACATGAGGGCAGGGCAGGTAATCAACAAGGAGGGAAAACACAGGAAGCAAAACTCAAGACAATACACAGGGAGGACAGGACTACCAAAGTAAAACAGGAAACACAAGACAAGACTAGACAACTAAACACAAACCCAAGGAAACAAAACACCAGAACTACAGGAAAATAACAATAACTAAGCACAGATTAAACTAAAAACCCAAAACAAGGACGTCAAAAACCATAAATAACACCAAGTCATGACAGTGATCCACCGTTTCCCTGGCTAAGTCTCACCTGTTGACTGTTCAGTGGACGCTGTAACTGTAAGGTTCCCTGCTTGCAAAAGCTCCTCAAACACATCTGCATCCACCTCTGTCCCTGATTCATCTGTCAAGTGCAGCTCTGCCTCAAGTGGAAGACCTAGCTTCTCTATGACTGAGAAAGTATTAGATGTAGAACTCTAAAGAAACTGGTTTCTTCTATTTCTATTCTCACAGAACATAATACAAGTTATGTGATACCAACCTTTCTGAAGAAATGTGTTGAAGTCTTCATAGCCCTCCAGCCACTTTGACATACTTCTGACTTTCTCCATATCTCACCTTCACCAACATGTTGTACTATAAAGAAAACAAAGAACATTTGTGAATTGTCTACAATTTATCTGACGCTGCAGTCAGCTGCAATTTTCATTCCACCTGTGTAACTTGAGTAATGTCACTACACTAAAACATTTATTATAATTAGCAGAGTCATTCAAGACAACACAAACACAACGGTTGCCTTCTGGCTCATTCTGAAACTCCTTGCTCCTAAAAGTACAAAATATATTAATATACATGACAAAAGAGTCACTTTTCTTTACCTCATCAGTCATGTGTAGCTTACTAGCGCGTAGCATGGTAAATCCCGCTAAAAACGCCTAGCATAAAACACTTGAAAAACTTTCCTCTGCACGGTCAAAACAACACAAAACTGAATGGACAGCACTCCATGACAACAGACCATTATTACACTTTAAAGTGTTTAGCTTAAATGATACAATTCACAACACAAGCTAATAATTTTAATGACAGCGATCCCTCCAACGACTTACCTCCAGCAATGCATATTAGCAATGTGGGGGAAGGGCAGGAGGAGCTACAGGAGCTGAGGAGGGACAGAAAGGCGAATGTAATGATACTACTTCACTTTAATAATATAACGTTTACTTAGCTAGCTAGGTAACACGGTTTTACATTGTGAATCAGCTAACAAGCCATATCTAACTACCGGCCCACCTTATCCTCCTAAAAACTGGAGGTTATGGCTATAACCATGGTTCTCTGATTAGCATGAGTGAGTGTCTCACTATGGGAGAACGCCCCCTGCGTGATCCCGACAGAAGCTTTAATTACACTACACCAGCCCTTGGGGCTGGTATCAGTGACGTCTATGTCAGGAGGGACCGCCCTCCTCCTATATAATAGGCTGACATAGCTTCAGTCGCCATTCAAACAAGCTCACCTCTTCCTCGCTTCCATAGCAAGGAGGGTGGTCTGGTGAGACACTCACTCATGCTAATCAGAGAACCATGGTTATAGCCATAACCTCCAGTTCTCTTTCATAGCATTCGTTTCGTGTCTCACTATGGGAGAAATACTGACTCTCGGATTGCCAGACATGCCTGTAAAAATGACAACTGTCCCAGAGGGGCCTCACGAAGAGTGGGTTGTACCCCGTGAAAACCCTACCCCAAGAACTGAATGTGCCAGGGTTGGAACCGTAACATCCAACTTGTAAAACCTAGCAAAAGTGTGGGGTGAAGCCCAACTTGCAGCTGCACAAATTTCCTGGGCTGAAACCCCCTTAAAGAGAGCCCAGGAAGCAGCAAGGCCCCTAGTGGAGTGCGCACGCAGACCAGCAGGAGGCGGAAGACCTTTGGTCGTGTAAGCCAGAGCAATAGCCTCCACAATCCAGTGGGAAAGCCGCTGTTTTGAGACTGGCTTGCCCACACATGGCTTAGCCCAGGACACAAACAACTGGTCACTCTGCCTAACACCCTGAGTCCTGTCCAGATAGGTCCTTAGTGCACGGACCGGACACAGCGTATGCAGACGCCGATGCTCCTCAGAGGAGTAAGGCGGTGGATAAAAAGCAACCAGCTCTATTGGGGAGAGAGACCCAACCACCTTTGGGATAAAGGCTGGGTTAGGCTGCATACTGACCCTCTCGCCCCCTGGTGAAAAATGGGTACAAGCCTGGTGCACAGACAGGGCATGAACCTCACCGACGCGCTTAGCTGAGGCCAAGGCCAGGAGCAGCGCTGTCTTAAGAGATACCACCTTCAAGTGAACCTGATCCAGTGGTTCAAAAGGTGGACCAGAAAGAGCATCCAGCACCGTGGGCAGGTCCCATGACGGCGTAAGAGACCTAGATACCGGCAATTTACGTCGTGCACCTTTCATGAACTGACACACCAGAGGGTGTCGACCCACAGATTTACCATCAAAACCAACATGGCAAGCAGAGATTGCCGCCAGGTACACCTTGATGGTTGAAAAAGATTTTCCCTTCTCAATGAGGTCCTGCAGAAAGGATAAAATCACCCCCACAGAACACTGAAAAGGAATGGCCTGGGACTCCGAGCACCAGCTCTCAAACACTTGCCACTTAAACCCATACAACATCCTAGTCGATGAGGCCCTAGCACATTGAATAGTCTCAATGACACTGTTTGGGAGTCCTGTTGAGTTCAGGTTAAACCACTCACGGGCCAGGCCCACAGAGCCAGCCTCTCTGGGTGAGGGTGAAATATTTCCCCTCGTGCCTGGGATAGCAGGTCCCTGCGTAATGGCAGCTGCCAAGGCGTGCCCGCCAGAAGCTGGTAAATCTCCGCCATCCAGTGTTTCGCTGGCCAGTGCGGAGCCACCAGGATTACGACCAGCCCCTTCTCCCTCACTCTGGCCAGAGTTGGAGAGATGAGAGCCACTGGGGGAAAAGCATACAGGAGAGCATGTGGCCACTCGTGTGCCAGTGCATCGATCCCCAGCGGAGCCACTCGGTCGTGCAGGGAGAAGAACAGTGGACACTGGGCATTCTCCGCTGACGCGTAAAGGTCCACTGCCGCCCGTCCATACCGCAGCCAAATCTGCTTCACCACTTCTGGGTGAAGTCTCCAGTCTGCATATAGAGGGATCCCCCTGGAGAGTAGGTCCGCCCCGCAATTCAGTACGCCTGGAACATGAGTCGCTCTCAGTGACTGAAAGTGCACATTGCTCCAGACTATCAGTCTGTGTGCCAGCGCATGCAACCGCAGAGATCTCAAGCCTCCCTGCCTGTTGATGTAGGCTACCACGGTGGAGTTGTCTGTCCTCACTAGGACATGGTGTCCCCGCAGCCAGGGGAGGAAATGTTTTAGAGCCAAATGAACAGCAATCAGCTCCAGACAGTTTATGTGGGTGAAGCGCATGTGAGGGCCCCACTTCCCATTCACTGTCCTCCCTTCGTGTGTAGCACCCCAGCCTGTGAGAGAGGCATCTGTAGAGATCACCTTCCTGGCCGAAACAGTTCCCATGGTAGCCCCCTGGGTCAGAAACCCTGGGCTCTTCCACTGGCGCAGAGCCAGTGAGCAGTCCACAGAAACCCTCACCCGTCGATGACCATCTCGGAGAGGATCTAGGCCAAGGGAGGCTACCCAACGCTGAGGCCCTCTCATGTACAGGCGTCCCAGGGGTATCACCACCACAGACGAGGCCATCGGGCCTAACAGCCTCTGACACTGTCTGAGTGTGACTGTGTTGCCCCTGTGAAACAGTGCAAGGCATCCTTTCATTGCCACCACCCTGTCCTGAGACAGGAAAACTCTGCCTTGGAGAGAGTCCAAAGTCAGGTCTATGAAGGTGATGCACTGAGAAGGTGTCAACATGCTTTTTTCCATATTCAGGCGAAACCCCAAACTCACCAGATGTTCCCTGAGAACATCTGTATGGTGGGCCGCCTCTCGGGGTGTAGAGGCTGCGACAAGCCAGTCGTCTATGTAAGTGGCCACGCGGATGCCTCTCTCCCTGAGTGGAGCTACAGCTGCCTCTGTGCATTTCACAAACACTCTGGGACTCAATGACAGGCCGAACGGCAGCACCATGAACTTGTATGCTGTCCCTCGGAAGGCAAACCTGAGAAACTTCCAGTGTGGAGGATACACTGGAATGTGGAAATATGCATCCCTCAGGTCGACAGATGTGAACCAATCGCCTGCCCGCACGAAACGCAGCAGAGAGGCGTGTGTCAGCATCCTGAATTTGTATTTCCTTAAATAGTGGTTCAGGGCTCTGAGGTCCAGGATGGCCCTCATCCCCTGCCCCCCCTTTTTTGGAACCAGGAAATACCTCGAGTAGAACCCGCTGTGGGCCTCCTCGGGCGGGGCAACTCTTATTGCTCCTTTCTCCCTCAGAGTGGAAATTTCCTCTAGGAGAATGTTTGCGGATTCTCCCTGAGCATGAGAAAAAATCATCCCTTTGAAATGAGGTGGAACGGCTCTGAATTGAAGTCTGTAACCCTTCTGAACGGTTCTCAACACCCATTCTGACCGTGTGCAGGCCGCCCAATTCTCTGTGTGCAGAGAAAGCGGACTGACCGGCAACCCTGTCATATGTGGTACGTTGGCGCCCTCTTGAGGTCGAGGTGCGTAACACCCAACGCCCATCCGCCCCGGTGACTCCTGCCTGCTGCATGGAGGTGCCCGGGCGGTCTGCGTCACAGCCGCGGGGATGTTGGTCCCCGCGGGCTGTGTTATAGCAGAGAAGATAGTTGTGTGTCTTAACATATCTTTTTTCTGCATTTTTTTTTTTTTGTCATAGTCAACAGCGCCCTCGGCTCTCTGCCTGGATGCGCATTGGACTGTTTTATTACAGAGTGCAAGACAGAAGTGCTTGTGCAACACTGAGAATGCTGTCTGTGTTTGTTGGGCACTCGAACATGAACACCGGCCCAAGTGCTGCACTCTATGCGGGCAACGTCCCGCAGAACCCGCTCTGGAACTGAGCTGGAGAAGGGCAGGGCGACCCGTTGGGGGGGCAGCCTGGGTCGGCCCTCCACCTGGGGAGAAGCGGTCGGGCCTGCCGCTTCTTCTTCCTCACCGTCGCGGTAGCGGGTTGAGGTGGTGGAGCGGCTTGCCGAGCATGGGGAGACTGCTTCCTAGCCCATGGGTTGCCGGCGCTTTTAGGGGCTGGAGGGGCTGCCTGCGTCTTGGACACCTTGGGGATCCGATAAGCAGGAGCCGGGTGAGAGACAGCCTGAGCATATGACTGACGCGAAGTGCCGGGAGTAACAGGTGGAGCCCTCCTCGGCAGGCAAAGTTTCAGCGCCTCATCATCTCTTTTTCTCCTCACATCTCTTCTGCATGGAGGCAACAGCCGAGCCGAAGAGCCCATGAGGGACGACCGGAGTGTCGAGGAGCTCCTCTTTCTCCTTAGTCGTGAGGTTGGTGAGCCCCAGCCAGCGCGCTCTCTCTTGCAGGACCATAAGACCCATGGCTCTTCCCGTGGCTTGGATAGCCACCTTGTGGAGGCGAAGGACGTGGTCCGTAATGACGCAGATTTCTTCCCACAGGGAGTTATCTGGTTTAGCCGTCATGTCCTCCTCTAATTCCGCCTGGTAGGCCGTCAGGATAGAGGAGGCGTTGAGAGCTCTGGTCGACAGAGCCGCCGCCTTATAACACTTGTCAGTGAGGCTGGACTGAAAGCGGTCTGTCTTGGATGATGAAAGATGAAACCGAGGAGGACAGGGACGTCTTCGGGTGAAGGTGTGTCGCTACCAGCGGCTCAATGGGAGGTATTTGGCGGATGCCGTTAGCCTCCATCCCCTCGCAATCCAACAGGGAGCTCCCCGAGATGGGGTGTTTCTCGCTGTATGGTTTAGCTTTCCACGTAGCCGCTATCTCATCAAGCAGCTCTGGGAAAATTGGCAGCACTTGTTTCCCCGTCTTCTTTGCTTTGGGCAGCTTCTTGCCATCAAAGCGAGACCTGACTTCCTCGGCTTGAACCGTGGGCCACGGGATGTTGAGCCTTACAGCGGCACGTTTGCACATGTCCTGCATGTCGAGATCCAGGGGAGAAAGCGCCGAAGGGATTTCTCCCATCGCGACGCCCGGCTTTGCAGCCCCGCCGGTGACGCTGAAGTTAGTTTCTTCTTCGTCACCGTCTGATAACAGGAGCTCGGAGTCGGCAGACTCTCCCTCCTCGTCATCAGCGTCTCGTCTCGGGTCGACACGGATAAGGCTCTCCCATCCCTCCTCTGACGGGAAACAGGAGTCTGCAGTCTGGGGAACTGCGTCTGCCCAACTCAGCCCGGGCGGCAGCGCTTCAGCCGCCCCACCCGACATATCCACCCCGCCTTGCGGCGAGGCTGTCTCCGACAGCAGTGGGTCACCGCCGGACAAACTAGCCTGGCGAGCTAGCCGTCGGCGGAGCAACTTGCGTGGGAAAGCAGCGCAGTGGATACAATCGTCCGTGGAGGACATAGCCGTCTGCGCGTGAGGTACGCCCAGACATGCTGCACACACGGGGTGAGTGTCCCAGCTAGACATTTTATTGCCGCAGGGGCAAAGCTTTGGGCTTTTCCCGTCTTCAGCGGGGTTGTTAGCCGTGGCCATGACTAGCATAGGGTTCAAGGGCGCTAGCGTTAGCTTGTGCAGCTACTGGTTGTGTTCAGGGAAATATGGCTATTCTCCTGGCTAGCGTGTGATGAGGTATCGCTACCTGCTGTGGGTATTATTAGCGTGAGCTGTATAGTGGTATTGCTACCTACAGACGATGCTAACGCTGTTAGCAGAAGTATCGCTACTTCGGCTGTGACAAGTATTGCTACTTGCGGCAAGAGTATTTCTACTTTCACCGATAGCGTGGAATAGTATTTCTACTATTCTTCAGCTGTGAAGCAACCGTGTCGTGTGGGACCAAGCGCCCGGTGACCGAGTTTTCACTCGAATCAGTGGGCAGTTTAGCTAGGCACCCAGTAACACAGTTGTCATCAGGCTTCTGTGAGAAGCGAGAAGAGGTGTTTGAATGGCGACTGAAGCTATGTCAGCTTATTATATAGGAGGAGGGCGGTCCCTCCTGACATAGACGTCACTGATACCAGCCCCAAGGGCTGGTGTAGTGTAATTAAAGCTTCTGTCGGGATCACGCAGGGGGCGTTCTCCCATAGTGAGACACGAAACGAATGCTATGAAAGAGAACTACTACACAGAAAGTGTCATTAAATGTGACATATTGTGTTTGGTTTACTTACATGAGAAAGCTCTTCACAGTTGACGTGGAAGAAATTGGAGAGTAAGAGAGTAGTCCTTTGCAGGTGCTCTCCTGCCGCTCCCAAAGTCTCAAATACGTCACAGAGCCGTTATTATTAGATTTGTGGCTCACTCAGAGTTGATTTTGAAATTAACACTGAACAGAGTTGATCTGGATTTGACTCCCAGGATCAACACTAACTCTTTTTAAGGAATAACTCTCTTGTACTTGAAATAACTAAACAAGTGTTGAAATGACTCTGTATTTTTGACACCCAACACCAACACTGAGAATTTAACACTTTTGAGTTTGCTGTGTGGTATTTCATGAAGTCATACAGCCCGTTCTCTGACTGGAAGCAGCAAATAGTGACTCATATCGGTTATTATAGCCAACAACCCATCAAAAAGATTACAAACAAACAGAGACACATCGGGACGGGCTCATACCAGTTTAACACCGCGGTGTGCCAGCATGAAATTTAAACACAGTCCGTTCGCTATATGCGTTTTTAAATGGCCTCAATAAAAACTATATTAAGTGAAAAAGATCGCTTGTCGTGTTTCAGGCAGTTTATAATGCACTTCACCTGCCGTGCATTGTAGCTGCAGCAGCTGAATTCAAGTTAGACGTGCGCGGTGTCAACTTGCAATGAGTATATGTGCTGTTTTGATGGGGCTCTGCAGACACACCCCTCTCTCTCTCTCTCTCTCTCAATGGAAGTTCAAGCCAAGCCGGGAGAAGTGATGGCGAATTGTTGCGCACTTGTGGGATCTATGAGCGCAGCTGTAGCTGCAGCGCGCCGTGCACGGCACAGTATTCACGCACACCGGGGTAAAATGTGGAGGCCGTTTGACGGTGTCAGAATTTGGATACCGCCCAACCCTAGTGCAGACACACACACACTCTCTTTGAATAAACGCCATGAAGTTGCACTTATCACTCACTACTGTTGGGACTCACCACGAATCTGACTGTATGAAGAAATGTGTAGAAGATGTTAGCCTCCTCTGCAGCTGTTTCCTTCTTCCTCTCTGCTCCTTCTCTTCTCCGAGTTTAGTCCAGTAATCAGTTTGAAAATATTTTCCTTCGTTTCCACGAACTCTCCAAAATCTCCTGCTGTGTCTCTCCTTGAAACTCTCCACCAACAGCTTTATTGCACAAAAGTGTATCCTTATATACCTTTGGTATGCCTTTGATCTCTGAGTCACCAAAGGTACACCTGTCACCACGGTAACAGCCCTGCCTGCCAGTATCCATGGCAACCTGAATGTTTCTCAACCGCCCCTAACTGCAGCTCTCTCTGTCCCCCTCCTAATGCATTTCTGATGTAAACACACCCTCTAAACAACTGCTGCTTTTGTCCAACCCGAAGCCTTCAGTCAAAAAGTATGGACACAGCCAGAATCACAAGATGTTGCTCTACAACACAGTATATGCGATGTGGACATGTAGCAAACAGCTCCATAGCAATGAATATGGCAGATCATGTGTAACGATTGATAAAGAAGCAGCCGAATACTATACAGCTGAAGGATGATCAATATGACAGATATAATGCTTAAAGTCTGATAAAGACTACAAATATGGCTGCCAAATGCAGCCAAATGCCATATGGTTACCAAATATGGTAACAGCTCTGCCTGCCTCATTAAGCTTAATTAATTATTTATTAGTTATTTTTTTCAAAAGAGTATAGTTTTTCACATATTAAGCAGTTTCTGTGTCATTTTTAACATGGGAGTCTATGAGAGAGCCCTTCAACCAGGGTCATCTGCCAAATTTATCTCCTGCAAATTTCAAGCTTCAGCTTTAGGCTTAGCCTGCCTGTGTGCGTCATCTCCCCAGTTGTGTTGTTTTAGTACTGGTTGTGTAGTGTTAGCTGTGTGTTTATACATTTCAGTGCCAGTAACTCATGTCCAGGAGATCTGCTGAGGGGAGGATATTTTTAATATCTTGTATCATTTCCTTTCATTGACTTTTCCTGCAGTATATTTATCACTTTCCCTCTTATGATGCTGATGAACATTGTGTCTAGAATCACAAGGGTTTCTTTTGGATAAACCTCATGTAATCTTATGATATATTGTTTAATGTTTAAATAAATAATGGTGACCAGAAATCTTACTCTGGTTTCCGTCTCTGAACACAGGTTGTGTTGGAAGAATTCTGGAAAGAACCTGTGTCAGCAGCATGGCCCGCTGGACTTTGTGGAGACAGTCTGTCCATATTCCGTACTATGGACATATATGTGATGTCACTCCTATGATCTCATCCATGATATGTTACTGTGAAATATGATTATGCTTGTGCCTGCTCTAAGATGTGTGTGTGTATTCTGAGAAGCTGTCTGCTAGATAACAGAGGGTATAAGACCGCAGGCTGGTTGGAGGCTCATGTTTCCAGAACCAGAACCTGAGCCTATAATGTTTGTAGCAGGTTAGTAGCTCTGCACTTGGTCCACATACACCTGGCCGTGGTCATCGTGGTGATAAGGCAGGCGATGGGGGTCTATGTAAGCTCCAACCTGGTCATGGTAGGCTACCTGAGGTCATCGGTGGGGGCGTGGTCTCTGCCAGCCAGCAGATTGGTCCGTTTCAGAGCGCGGCCTTCTCCAAATGCACGGTACAGATACACCGCCATGACGAACAGCGCCACCTGCAGAGAGGCGGAAACACTCAGTGTGATGGAGCTAGAGTAACATAAGGTTACCATCCAGACTCACTGTATGAGACAGCCTCTAGTGTGTGTGTGTTAGTGTGTGTGTGTTAGTGTGTGTGTGTGTGTGTCTGTGTGTGTGTGTGTTTGTGTCTGTGTGTTAGTGTGTGTGTGTGTCAGTGTGTGTCGCTGTGTGTCAGTGTGTGTGTTAGTGTGTGTGTGTGTGTGTGCTAGTGTGTGTGGGCATAGAGAGGGCATAGCTGTTTTCATTGGTACTATGGTTACCTATGTAATGATATGAGCCATAATGATCCAAAGGAAGGAAAGGATTCAGCCTGCTGAAGAAGCAAAGGTGTACATTCAGTCTTCCAGTGACAAGTCAGGTTGCATACAAACATTTATTGACAGTAATAAAGGTATGGAGTTGTTATTTTAGTATGATTATATGGTCTATAATTAAGTGTTGGCTCAGTATTTCTATTAAAATGCCTCTATAGGAAGAGGAGTGTTTGCAGCCCAGACCATTGAACCAGGGGCTTTTGTACTGGAGTACAGGGGTGAACTCATATCAGTGGAAGAATGCCAGTCCAGACACTACTCAGAGAAAGAGAGTACATTTCTGTATGAATTTGAATGGCAGAATCACCGCTGGTGGTAAGCAAATCACATGTTGTGTAGAGATTCAGGCAATTCTTATTAACTCATGAGTCAAATATTGTAAATAACTGATGGATGAGCAAATGAAGCAGTGTTGACATGTTTGAGACATGAGAAGAGATGTATCTGCGTTGTAGTGTTATCCTACAGTTTAACCCTCATGTGTTGTTCGGGACATTTTTGTCCTCTGAGAGAAATTTTTCTGTTTATTTTGGCCATAACTTTGTCAATATGTGGACAAATTGAATCATTTTTCCTCAATAAGCTTAATTTTACATAAATTTTGTTAATATGATTTTAAAATTTTTCATAGGTCAACGGTACACTGTGGGCAAATTTTACCCCCTAATGTGTTGTTCGGGGACAAAAACGTCCCCTAACTTTAACGGTTTTAAAAATATATTAGATAAATATTTTTTTGAAATTTTTTTGCATAGACCTTTTAATTAACTTCAGTTCTAATCAACAGTAGTGAAAAAATCATTTTCCCCCAAGATTTTAACCCTTTAATCGCCAATTTTATAAGGGGTGGTGCTGAAAATTGAAAAAAAAAAACACAAAATGGCTCATTTTTAATAGAAAAGGTGAATGTGGACTGGATTCTTTTTAACCTTTATTACAGTCTTGGTCATGTCAAACATCAGTAAAAAAATTGACTTTATTGCATTATTAGTTTTTGCACAGCACTGGATTTTCTTTTTTTCTCCCATTTTGTCCCATAGACTTACATTATAAACACACTTTTTTTGACTGCACAGCCATGGCACTAAATAATCATGCATTCTTGATTGTTGGTGGTTTACCCTGTTGGTAGGAGGTAACATTTGTGATTTTTACAGTTAACAACTTAATTACCATATTAACCCTTTACCTGCAGGCCTGTGCTCATGTAGTGTAGTTTCTGGCTTGTATATGGAGTTATAGGGAGTATTTTAGCACATAATTGTGTGTCTACACACTGTGTGTGTATGTTAGAGAGGAAGAGAGCCATTTGCACACTGTCAGGGAAGGAAAGTCAGGAAAATAAAGTTACTAAGTAAGTGAAGTGTACCTAATTCAGACGTACAATGGCGATGCATAAGCATGTAAAATGAAAACATCCAGGAGTTCTGGCGTCTGAAGTTGTGGATGGGTAAAATAGCTGTTTTTTTTTTTAGCTTTCGGAAAACACATCCTCCAGTAGAGTGACTTTACTTTTAGGTTAGTGTCTCAGTTGAGATCACTTAGAATTAGTCTAAGTGAAGTCTAAGTGCCCCTTTTCCATGGTGTGTTGCGCTCCACACGACCATACGTACATGTGCATGTTACTAAATAGACACCATAGATAGATAACTTGATAACATAATAAATAATCATTGACTAACCAAATCTAATCTACAGTTTAGTCCCCTACTAAAATTAGTATTAAAAGTAGTTTAGTAAAGTAAAGTAAAGTAAATTTGTTGCAGCCCTAAAAGTAAGTGCCGACCCTTTGATGCTGAGAGGTTCAGACTAAACAAAACAAAAACACTAGTGGACTTGCATGCATCCTCCTGGTCATTTAATGGTGACAAGAGCAGCAAGCAGCATGAAGAGAGGATTCACCTGTGCATGAGTGAAGGATTCACTTGTGAACGAATGAAGGATTCACTTGTGAACGAATGAAGGATTCGCTTGTGAACAAGTGACGGATCTACTTGTGCAGCCTTCACAGCTTCACAGCCTGGCCCTTCATAGAGCCAGGCTGCACAATCATTTCCAGAGATTGTGCACAAGTGAATCCTCTCTTCATGTTGCTTTCTGCTCTTCTCACCATCAAATGACCACAAGGTCACATGTAAGACCACTTGCCTTTTTGTTTTGTTTAGTCTGCACTTGTAGACATCAAAGGGCCACACATGCATAGCAACACTTTCTTTGTTTTTGTTTACTATGAAGACTCTGTGGTTGTGTGTACTCACAGACAAGAAGATCAGTGTGCAAATGGCTCTCTTCCTCTCTTAACATACACACACAGTGTGTAGACACACAATTATGTGCTAAAATACTCCCTATAACTCCATATACAAGCCAGAAACTACAGTACATGAGCACAGGCCTGCAGGTAAAGGGTTAATATGGTAATTAAGTTGTTAACTGTAAAAATCATAAATTTTACCTCCTACCAACAGGGTAAACCACCAACAATCAAGAATGCATGATTATGTAGTGCCATGGCTGTGCAGTCAAAAAAAGTGTGTTTATAATGTAAGTCTATGGGACAAAATGGGAGAAAAAAAGAAAATCCAGTGCTGTGCAAAAACTAATAATGCAATAAAGTCAAATTTTTTACTGATGTTTGACATGACCAAGACTGTAATAAAGGTTCAAAAGAATCCAGTCCACATTCACCTTTTCTATTAAAAATGAGCCATTTTGTGTGTTTTTTTTTCAATTTTCAGCACCACCCCTTATAAAATTGGTGATTAAAGGGTTAAAATCCTGGGGGAAAATGATTTTTTCACTACTGTTGATTAGAACTGAAGTTAATTAAAAGGTCTATGCAAAGAAATTTCAAAAAAATATTTATTTAATATATTTTTAAAACCGTTAAAGTTAGGGGACGTTTTTGTCCCCGAACAACACATTAGGGAGAAAAAAAGAAAATCCAGTGCTGTGCAAAAACTAATAATGCAATAAAGTCAATTTTTTTACTGATGTTTGACATGACCAAGACTGTAATAAAGGTTAAAAAGAATCCAGTCCACATTCACCTTTTCTATTAAAAATGAGCCATTTTGTGTGTTTTTTTTTCAATCTTCAGCACCACCCCTTATAAAATTGGTGATTAAAGGGTTAAAATCCTGGGGGAAAATGATTTTTTCACTACTGTTGATTAGAACTGAAGTTAATTAAAAGGTCTATGCAAAAAAATTTCAAAAAAATATTTATCTAATATATTTTTAAAACCGTTAAAGTTAGGGGACGTTTTTGTCAACACATTAGGGTAGTGTTTGCGAACAATGCATGAGGGTTAAGTTGACCTCTGTTTTATGTGCTATTTAATGTTTTTACATTGTAAGTGTGTACATTTGATGATTAAGTATTACATGATTTAAAAGGTTCACTTTATTTCTCTGGCTTTTAGTATTGATGCATCCAAAGAAAATGGATCCCTGGGAAGATTAGTGACAACCACAAATCACCAAACTGTGTAATAAAAAGATAATAGTAAAGGACAGGCCACATTTGTGCCTCTTTGGTGTTCAGGCCATAGAAAATGGAACTGAAATTGATTTCAACTCTGGTGATTCCAAGTGGCCTTGGCGTGAAAAGGTGAGTGAGTTAGATTAAACATCTATCTGTGTGGTGTTTAAAGGGGTATTTATATTGTAGTGAGTTGCAGTATCTTATATATGCTGAAAAAACCTTCACATGAGCTAACTATCACTGCTAATCTTTAATCTGACTTCAGGTGACCAACAAGCAGGCTCCTGCTGGGGCAGTTGATCTGGGGATGTCCTCCACAGATCACACTTCACATGGAGATTGACATGGAGCTTCACACAAAGATGGTGTCAGCACACAGGTAATGCAGATTCTTTCTTTTATGGCTGTGGCTGTGTACTGTCTGGTATCTTTGTTTAGATGGGAAGGTGTTTGTATTGCTTTTCCTGGTAAAGGTCTCAGACTCACACACTCTGTTTCTATTTTGGCCCTTATGGGGCCCCGGGTGCATCTCGAAGTGATTTTCACATCAGCATCACACACTCCTTGTTTTCCATGTTTCTCCCGTATGGATGTAACTAGAAGTTATTTTACATCAATACTGAAAAACCTGACAGTGTCAAACTGTAAATTATAATAAGCATAATTCACCACTTCCCAGTCTGTTGTCTGTCTAATGCTGTGTTTATACTGTAGTCCATTGCAATGTCTTATATTTGCTCCGAGACATCGCAGGCTCACACACTGTGTTTCTATTTTGGCCCATGTGGGGTCCTCCTGACCTCTTCATGATTTGGGATGTTCTCAACTTGTGGGGCCTCTCTCACGTCACACACAATTTTGATCTTCCTAGCTTTGTAGGGCCACTTTAACACCAAGAACTTGTACTTTTGATGTTCCTTATGGAGCTCTTTTTTGCGATAGTCCAAGTATTTTTACTCCTAAATGCATGGTAGTATCAAATCTCAGATTATGTTAAGCTCAACTCCCAAGTATCGCATCTAATATCTACAGGGTATTTAGTATGTGATCCATTGCATCTCTGATACTGTTAAGGGACTTGCTCATAACTCTTGTAAAAGGCATGTTACCAGATTAATTGTAAGGCAAACGTGATATGAAAAGTTGCCTCCACACGAGCCATAGACAATGCATTAATTAGCTGTTTGGAGAACAGTTGTCTTATCACTTACCTTTTTCTACGTTCATTTTTAAGGTTCTTTTTTATTTATATTTAGGTTACAGTTTCCAAGTTTTGCCTTGTGGAGTACTCTGATAGTGAGGATACAGATGAAGGCTGTGGCACAGACCACCCTTTGACTTCACACTGTAATGAAGTTGTCTGTGTTTTGCAGAAAGATGCAGTGTCAGATGTTGCTAAATCTGTGTCTGACTCAGATGAGAGTGTTGTGCTTGAAACTGATGATGATTCAATAAAGGATAGATTCAGTCTGCACTCAGACAATGAAGCTGTTCAAAGCTTAGGAGGACAAAAAGTATTCTGATATGTGTTAATGGCCATTTCTCACTTTTCCCAATGTAATATTTTTTCTTACATTAAGAATGAAATGATTACAAATGTCTTGTTTTGCAGATGGATGACATGCCATGCTCCGATGCTCTCTGTGATTCAAGTGATGATGACGATGCTCACCCTTCCACATCAAAGTCTGAAATTGCTTCACAAAGGCCAAAGAGAAGTTGTTGCCACCCGGTAGGCCTTTTCTTTCCCCCTTCATTTTATAATTAATTGTTCTGTAGTTTGTAAAAAGCATAGGCCTGGTATTTTGTGAATGACACATGTTAGGATCTATATTGACTTTACTGTTCTGATTGATTCCTTTTAGGGTTTTAAGAAATTCTGATATTGCAGCATATAACTGAAATGTAGATAGGCTGTCATACATGACAAGCTAAGTGGAGGCTCAGTTATTAACTTGTTTTCTTTTTTCAAAAGTCTCTTGTAGAATCAGACAATACAAGCGAAGGTAGTGAAGAGGAGTATATTCCACATTTCAGGGAGGAAAGCACTGACAGCAGCATGGAGTTGTCCATGGAAAATAAGAAAAGGACAAAGTTGATTCTACAAGTCAGATGAGAACAAAGTCCTCCAGTCAGCCCCAGTGTGAGTCTAGGCAGTACCGAAGATTTGAAACAGAACCTGATTCCTCACAAAGATTTCCTATTGTCACAGCACATGCTAATGAAGATGAAATGGTAGAAGAGCCACGTGTACGTTAATCCAGTTTTGAAAAACGAAGATGGTTCCAGAAGTTATAACAAGAAACATCACTGCTTCTACTGTGGACAACAGGTTCAAAAAATGTCAAGACATTTAATTCGTAAACACCATGAAAAGGTGGAAGTTGCCAAAGCTTTAAGTTTGCCAAAAAACTCAAAAGAAAGGCGACTCCAATTAGATTATATCCGAAATAAAGGCAACTTTGAGCATAACATTGAAGTTTTGGAATGTGTTGTGACCTAATCTGGTCACCCCGGATTCCCAGACTCCGTCCCCGATGCACAGAACATTGAATGAAAACCAGTACTGATCAGTTTCAGTTTCGCCTTTATAAAGGGAGAATGCACAGCTCAATACAGACCCCTCGATCTGCTCCTGCAGCTGACCATTTGCATTCTGTCCGTCCCATGCATTAGGCTCGTTTTATTAATCTGACAACAAGGTGTGGTTACATTTACATAGAAAGGCATAAAAGGTAATGTTTTTCAGTGAAACATGCATATTCAATAATCACAAAGTGGAAGGCGTATACGAAACTAAAAGACATTGAAGTTCTCCCACTCACATCTCTGATGTGAGGGTGTGTGTGTATTTCACAGATCCTCCTGTTACGGCCTTGAGTATATCTTGTCTTTCTGGCAAGCTTGTGTTTACATCTCTGGGTCAACTTAGGGGTTTGCAGTTCGAATATCTAAACACACCATTAAACATCAGAATGCTTTATGACCTCAGCCAGAGGTCTGGATCTATGCACAACCATACACTTTTACCATATATGCAGACAGACATATATTTTGACCAAGTTTGACCATATATTTCCACAATTCCCCCTTTTGGACTCTACTAAGAGTCCAACACAAAATAAGCAAAAGAAACATTACGCATGCCATGTTCTTTGACAAGGTCTCTGAGAGGTTGTGTGAGGCCAGTGTAGTTAGCAACAAAGTTTCTACTGTAACCAGTCAGACCGAGAAATGAGAGCATGTCCTTCACTTTATCAGGACGCGGATGATGCAAAATGGTAGATTTGTGCGAAGGCGATATGCTGACCCCCTTTTGTGAAACAATGCGTCCTAAGAAAGCAACTTGTTTCCTGACTAATTGGAGTTTAGATTTGCTGACCTTAAAACCAGCTGTGGCCAGATGTTGCAAAACAGCCTGCGTGGCATCCAGGCAGATTGCTGCCGTTGGAGCTGCGATAAGAAGGTCATCAACGTACTGAATGAGTGTAGTGTTTTCTGGGAGGGTGCAGTGACTGAGTATCTGTTTCAAAACCTGATTAAAAATACCGGGGGAGAGCGCAAAACCTTGAGGTAGCCTGGTGTAGCGATACTGTGTTCCCTGATATGTGAATGAGAAAATGTCTCTGCATTCAGGTGCCAGAGGGAGACAAAAGAAAGCATTAGCTAAATCTATGCAGGTGAACCAGCTCTGTGAAGGATCCAGTTGGGCCAATGCCACGTATGGATTCGGAACTGGTACCGTGGGGGTTGACAGTACAGCGTTAATGTCCCTCAGATCATGTGCCATGCGATATTTACCTGTCCCTTTCTTTTCTACAGGTAGGATGGGAGTATTCCAGTCTGAGTGAGAGAGTTCCAGCACGCCATTTTCAAAAAGTCCATGAATAGTATCTGCAATGCCAGCTCCGGCTGCTGGCTTGTGTGGATACTGTGGTATCCACAAAGGGCCTGGTGTGTTAATCTGAAACGTCACAGGTTCACAGTCCACCAGACCCACGTCAGTGGGGCCGTCTGCCCATAAATGTGGTGGCAAGCTGTCAATCACAGCCTGTGCCAGAGGATGATCAGTTTTCTCTCTACCATGATGTCTAGCAAGCAGTTCATGTGCCAGAGTGACAGTGTTCATAGTTGAAACAGTTATTTTGTATGCTTTAGCAGATGGAGAATACATGATTTGAGGTAAAGGTGTGGGTTGCCAGTCTGATTGCCCCATGGCACGTTTAACCATGCCACCTAGTTCTTTGGCCTGGTGGTTTGGATGTACAGCTAATGAGACGTGGGGATGCCCTTCGTCACTCATCATGTACCAAGACATTTGTTCTGGAGTGAGGTCCACACCGGCTGCCACGCCCTCAGATGCCACAAAAATGTCTCGGACTGTAATAGACCAGTCCTGTCCCTCTAGGGAGTGCGCAAACTTCTCATGGTACCAATCAGTTTGCTGCCTGTCATAAAATAGAGTCACATGAGGGGGGTCAGGGGGAGAAACATATGGTTCGACCTGCGCTATCCAGGGCTTCCACCGCAGGTAGGCAGAAAGGATTCCTGGGTTCTGGGGAGTTTCAGGATGTAACATGCCCCAGTAGATGTCAGCACATGGGTCAGTCACAGGTCTCATCAGATATTGTCCGCCTGTGTCTGCAACATTACAGTGGAACATGGTGCCGTCCGGCAGTGTCACTGTCAGCCCGTCTGGGCCGCACAAAATAGATGCTCCAAACTTAATCAGCAAGTCTCTCCCCAGTATATTCAGAGGCAGAAGAGGTGAGTGTACAAAACAGTGTGAAACAGTCTGATGTCCCAACTGAGCAGTCATGGGAGTGGTTATAGGCAGAGTCTGTTTATCCCCAGAGAAGCCCATCACAGTGATAGAGTTGTTGGACAATTCCATAGAAGATGATTGAAACAGTGTAGAACAGGTGGCGCCAGTATCCACCAGAAAAGGCAGTGTCTCATCCTCTACTTGCATAGATAACATCGGGTCTGCCGTGCCGATGTAATCTGAGCTGCTCTGTGGGGTGTGTCATTGTTGTGAGAAGTCACAATCCCACTGTTACCAGCCGGAAACAGGAAACTGTCCAGTGAATGGAGGTCCTGGGGGGCGGGAGGAAGCCCTCCGTGGACCAGACGCTGCACGTCCTCGGGCCTACTGTCCCTGTCTGTGTGGACAGTCTTTGGCCCAGTGTCCCAACTCCTCACAGTAATAGCAGCGGTCACGACTTGGGTCTCCCCTCGGCTGTCCCCTAAGTGTTCCACCCCTTCCGCGCCTGTCTCTCCATCTGCCCCTCCCTGATCCGTACCCCCTGTAGGACCCCGTAGGCTGCTGATAATCAGGAGAATAAGGTGATGGAGGCACCCAAGGTGTGACAGGAGGTGCGTCAGAGCTTTCAGTGACAACCATGACTTTATTATTTTTATCTTTCTTTTTGTCATTGGCCTTCTGTCTGGCCTCAGTCAATTGCAGTTTCAATAATTGTGCTTGCAAATCCTGGACATCTTTACTGTCAGCTTGTGCTGCCTCTTGGGCGCGTGCCAAGTGATGTACTAGATGTCTCTCCCACACACTGGAATCACACCCTGCCATGTCTGGGTTATTATCCATGGCAGTTTTTACAGTCTCAGGAACCCCGTTTAGGACGGCGGTCCTGTACCACACCCTCTGAATGCCTGGGTTACCAGGGTGGCACCCGGTGTGTTTGATCCATGTGTCTTTGCTTTGATTAAGATATTCTCTTGGACTCTGTTTGGGGTCCCATCTCAAAGTGGGAACGGCGGCTCCAGCAGGCAGAGGATATTTATGTCTTAGTGCTCTGCCTATTTCAGTGCTGACCTGAGTGAAAGGTGTGTCATCTCTCTGTCTAGTAGTGGCGGCGTCCTCCTCTATGTCCCTCACTTCTGAAGCTGTAAGACACCTAGAAATAACGGCCCGAAAATCACCTAGAGCGAGTCTGTGGCCTGCTGTCAGACTGTCAAGTTGACTCAGCCACATTGCTCCACCTTCGGCCACTGGAGGTAATTTATCCACTAGTGCCTGTACATCACCTAGTGGGAATGGACGATATTTGATCTGGTGTTCAGTTTGAATCAGTGGTAACTGATAGTTGAGTGTCTGTGTACTGTCATGTCCTTGAGATCTAGTTGTCATGTGGTGTGTTTTGTTTCTGTGTGCTAAGTGTTCAGCTTCATGTGTTTTCAACCACTCCTCAGTAGCCTTGGCCTGTCTCTGTAATAGTTCAAACGTCTCTCCCTGCTCCGCGGACCAAACACCCTCGACCTGCATCTGAATTCCAGCTGTCCTCCCTTCCTGTGATCCATCTTTCCACACGCCTCCCACGTGAAGTGTAGCATCTCCAAATTGGGGGTTAGCGTGTGCATATGTGTGTGGTGTTAAGTCCTGAGCTATAGCAGCCCGCAACTCCTTTAATTCCTCCTGCAACTGTTGCACCTTGTCTATTTCTCCCTGCTTTGTGTTCACAATGTCTGGTGTCTGTGTTCTGTGTGACAGCGGGGCTTCAGCTGCAACACATAGTGCTCCGTCGCAGCTCAGTTCTCTCTCCTTTCGCAGCTGGAAAGGTGAAAGGGCAGGGGCCTCTGGAGGCCCTTCACGGGTGCTAACTCCCGAGGGTAAAGCAGACACACTACTCACTTGGGACGTGTGAGAGCTGTCATCAGACCACGCCTCAGGGGAATCAGGCATGTCTGTTATGGCCAGTGTGCCTTGAGTTATTTGTAAAACTGGATATAATCCAGCAAATGAATGAGAGGATGGTGGTGCAGTAGGAGGGGGTGGTGTATACGGTGGGGGATCCTTAGGTTTTTCTGCTTTGGCATCCTGTGTTTTGGGCTTCTCAGTCATGAGGTGAGTTACACCCTGACCTATCAAAGCCCATCGCGCCCACTGAGCTCTCTTCTCCTCTGCTTTTTCCTGCTCCCTCTTAAATCTCCCTTTCTTAGACCAGCCACACTGCTCTGCACTCTTCCTGGCCTTCTCCCCCTCTGCCTTCGCTTCACCCTCCTTTCTCCAAAACTCCTTCTGTAAACAACCTCTATCTTTCATGCCACGGCCTATTTCTCCCAGCAAATTAATGACTGCCTCCCTCATCTGAGTCATCTCTTCAGATGCGGTTTTAGAGTCAAAAGCCTGATGCAGCGCTTTCTCTAAAATAATCAGTTGAGCTTCTACTGTTTTTAGTGGGCTGTTCGGACCCCACCCATCATCAACAGTGTCTCTGTTAAATTCTCCGTCCATGTCGTCAGTCATCAAAGTCTCAGTCAAGTGATTACGTGAAAATTAAAACTAAAGCTTAATAATAATGTGTTATTTGCAAAACTGTGCTCAGAAGAGTTAACAAAACTATGATGTTAGAAAAGTTCAGAAACTATGTTCACATCAGAAATATATACAAAAGTATGTGCACAACAAAAAAACACTAATCCAGTTCGTGAGTGAACCTACTTCAACAGGCCACTGCTTTACGTTTACACCGATTAAGGTTTCCAGCAGTGCTGCTGCTTCAGTTCACCTCGTCTCTGGCATTCATACACATTCCACACTCATGCTTTACCCATTTATACTGCGAGCTCGGTGTGTGTGTGTCAGTACTGTATCTTCACTTCTCTTTGTTTCTCTTTAGGGGTGCTTCATGAACTCACAGGACTTATTCTCTGGTCTTGCCGTCCAGTGTAAGAACGGCTCACAGTTATTTCATTATTTACTCTCTACTCTCTGGTCTTGTCGTCTTTATCTCAGACGACTCACAGTTATGAGTCTCAAGAGTTCCTTTTTTTTCTAGATTCTGGCCGACTGAGAAATATGGCACGCTGTGTCCCTGGTACTCAGTCCAATGGATTCGAGACTAGCCTCTGTCCGTGACACCAGAATCTTATATATCTGTAATTTGGAAGCCTGTTGACTTACTACAACTTCCGCCTAACTAGTGCGGTCATTGTTTCAGTTTCCAGTCTGTCCAACATTCATACCATGTGTTTGCCTGGTCTTGTTCCTTTTTCTCTCTTTTTTTGTAGTGATTTAGGGTTCCTCAAGCCCCGGGCCTCAAACCCAGCTTTTCCGGCCCCTCGTCAGAGCACCGGTGGAGTCGCCACACTCAGGATTTTCTGCTACCCCTTTTTCTCTTATTCCTCTGCAGGCATTATTCCTCTGCAGGCATTATTCCTCTGCAGGCATTATTCCTCTGCAGGCATTATTCCTCTGCAGGCATCATTTACTTATCTCTTAAACAGCTGTAGTCATTACTCATTTACCGTAGTCATATTCATTCACATACGGTTATTTCACTGTAGTCATATTCATTCACATACAGTTAAATTCATTCAGTCAATGTTCTTTTTGCTTTTACAGACAGATTACTACTAAGACTCGGGACACGTTACATTTTAGAGTAGTCAATGCAGATATAAAAGGTCTGCTTACCTTATTGTTGCCGGCACGTGTCCTCTGTCTGTTCGTAATCGGCCCTTGTGTTCAATTGACGGATCTGAGGATGATTTTTTGCCCTTTGATCCCGGACGAGCCCCCAATTGTTGTGACCTAATCTGGTCACCCCGGATTCCCAGACTCCGTCCCCGATGCACAGAACATTGAATGAAAACCAGTACTGATCAGTTTCAGTTTCGCCTTTATAAAGGGAGAATGCACAGCTCAATACAGACCCCTCGATCTGCTCCTGCAGCTGACCATTTGCATTCTGTCCGTCCCATGCATTAGGCTCATTTTATTAATCTGACAACAAGGTGTGGTTACATTTACATAGAAAGGCATAAAAGGTAATGTTTTTCAGTGAAACATGCATATTCAATAATCACAAAGTGGAAGGCGTATACGAAACTAAAAGACATTGAAGTTCTCCCACTCACATCTCTGATGTGAGGGTGTGTGTGTATTTCACAGATCCTCCTGTTACGGCCTTGAGTATATCTTGTCTTTCTGGCAAGCTTGTGTTTACATCTCTGGGTCAACTTAGGGGTTTGCAGTTCGAATATCTAAACACACCATTAAACATCAGAATGCTTTATGACCTCAGCCAGAGGTCTGGATCTATGCACAACCATACACTTTTACCATATATGCAGACAGACATATATTTTGACCAAGTTTGACCATATATTTCCACAAATGCCACAGAGGAAAAATGATCCCATGGAAACAACCAAAGAAAAGATGAAAGGACAAGAATGTACACATGTGTGTGTACTGCTATGGATTGTTCACAAGAAGAGTGATGTGGCGACATCTTCAGGTCTGCAAATTCAAGCCTCAGGGTAAATCATCACAAGGAAAAACTAGAGTCCAGGCATTGTGTGCTTTTGCTGAACCAGTTACCAATCTGGGTCCGAGAGGCAGACACTGCCTCCACCTTTAAGACTAGACTTAAAACTTTTATGTTTAGTAAGGCGTACAGTTAGCCTTAGACCTAGTGTGTAGCACAGCTATGCTGCTCTAGGCCTACGTTGTCGGGAGGCACAAACATGATCCACTGAGCAGTTTCCCTCTCACCCTCTAACCTCTCCTCTACTCTCCTTAGTCTGGCTCACACTGGTCTCAAGACCTGGATGATGACCTGCAGTCCGGCCCGTGAAGTCTCTCTTGCTCTACGTTGTCGGGGGGCACAAACATGACCCACTGAGCAGGTTCCCTCTGACCTCTCCTCCACTCTCCTTAGTCTGGATCATACTGGGTAATATCGTCTCATAATCTGTGTTTACTGTCTTCCTGTAGTTCTGTGCCTCTCTCTCTCTCTCTCTCTCTCTCTCTCTCTCTCTCTCTCCTTCATCCTCTCTCTCTCTCCTTCATCCTCTCTCTCTCTCCTTCATCCTCTCTCTCTCTTTCCTCTCTCTCTCTCTCCTTCATCCTCTCTCTCTCTCTCCTTCATCCTCTCTCTCTCTCTCTCTCCTTCATCCTCTCTCTCTCTCTCTCTCTCTCCTTCATCCTCTCTCTCTCTCTCTCTCTCTCCTTCATCCTCTCTCTCTCTCTCTCTCTCCTTCCTCCTCTCTCTCCCTCTCTCTCTCTCTCTCTCATCCTCTCTCTCTCTCTCTCTCTCCTTCATCCTCTCTCTCTCTCTCTCTCTCCTCTCTCTCTCTCTCCTTCATCCTCTCTCTCTCTCTCTCTCTCTCTCTCCTTCATCCTCTCGCTCTCCCTTTCCTCTCTCTCTCTCTCTCTCCCTCATCCTCTCTCCCTCATCCTCTCTCTCCCTCATCCTCTCTGACTAGCAGCAGGACTGGTTCCCCCTTAAGCTGACGGGTCCTGCTCAAGGTTTCTTCCTCTTAAAGGGAGTGTTTCCTTGCCACAGTGCTCTTAGGGGGGTTCCTGTGAAGCGCTTTGAGACAATGTCTGATTGTAATATGCGCTATATAAATAAAACTTAATTGAATTGAATTGCTTGTTGTGTGTTTGTTCCACTATGGTTGCAGGTTTCCATCAGGGTGGCGCTGTGTTGATTGATCCTGCACTGCAGTCTCTTCTCTTCTCCTGCATTCACCACCTGCCAAATTGGGGGGGCCGTCCAATCGGTTGTGGTAAGGTGAATTTTGCTGTCTTTAGACAATTTTTGTCATGCGTCCTTTTTCCAGTTTACTGTCGGCGTTGCAGGTCCAGTGTAGGGAATTTGGTTGATCGCAGCGGTTAATGCTCTAGGAGACACGCAGGGTTTATTGTGCTGGTGTTTGTAATTTCTTTTTTTTAAGGCGGGTGTCGGGGCTAGAGAGGGATATGTGTGGCTGTGTGTGTAGCGGCTGGGGCCTGTCGGTGTGGTCCTCCGGTTAGGCTGGATGAAGGAAACCCCCAAAAACTGAACTCACTGCACAAACAGACGCTGCGTGCCGCACAGCAGCTGTGTGTGCAACATAGCAGGACAGAGAAGATGAGATGTCCTCTCCTCCTCATCAGAGCTTTGAGGAGGAGGGAAAAAACATCCGACGTTGTCACCCTGGATCTGAAAGAGCCAGTGATGCTCTTAGGTGTAAAAGTCGGATTAGGATGCAACACAGCCGAACTTATGTTTCAGATTTGTGGGTTTCTGTTGAAGCTGCCATAGGAATGTGTAAATGTATTCCTGGTGAGTCTCGATGTGTCATATTGGGCTTGCAGTATCGTCAGCTTGGACTTCAGGGGAAAACTCCATGGTCTCATTTGACGTCACCTTTCTGTTCACCTGACACCTGTAACTAACAAGGATGCAAAGTAACGAGTCACACAGTGACCTGCATCCCTACCTCAGAAGCCACAGAGATGGTAGGAAGATGTCTCACACAAGACGGCACACTGAAGGAAAGAACCAACCTCATGCCGGACCACAGCTGTGACCTGCCGGACCTCTGCCTGAACACCACTTGCTTCCAGTACAATGGGATCACCTGTCTCCAATTGTGGCTAATCTGTACATGGAAGAAGTGGAGAGGAGAGTTCCTGTTGATACCTGGGTTAAAGACCCATGAACTGGAACGGTTCACAGAACACATCAACTCAGTGGACGTCAACATGAAGGTCACAATCTGTCTTGAAGGAAATTCTGCAGATGCTTTGCTTTAATCTTCAATCTCTTGCTTTAATCTGTCCCTTTTTCCTCCAAACTTTTGGACCTTGAGTCCTGAATGAAAGGCGCACTTTACTTTGTATGTTGGCTCAGGCTTATGAGCAGCCTTTATTTATTGATTTGTTTATGTATTAATTTATTTCAGGAACAGTGCATATTAAATAACAAATGTGTAAATATGCCAGAGTTAGACAAAGGGCTTTTTTCATTTACAAAAAATGAATTTTGAAACCCGAGGATCTGAACAGCTGGAAGCCACCTCCTGGATGTGTCTGAATGTGACTCCTGGCTCATTTAAGTGGATCAAATGTGGATCTCTGCCTGAATATTATTAACTGACATTAACCGATATGCTTGGACACAGCGCTCCTTAGCTATGAACTGTTGCATATGGAGGGAGTCAGTGACGGTCCTCTGGCCAGTTGTCATGTCTGCAGTGTTGCTCATATTGAAGCAATGTAAAGACATCTCAGAACATCTGTGCAGGTGTTTGTGTGAGGAGCCACAGCAGCTGTCGATCAGGTGATGGTTTGTCCTGGTGTGTGTGTTGTGTTGCCAGTTAGTGCTCAGTAGTTAGAGATTTTGATTGTACATCAGTGTCATTACTTTGAACCACTTTGTCCTCTGAGTGGGTCAGTACTACTTCCTCATGTGCAGACATTGTTCATATTCAGTCAAATTCAGTGAGTAATGTTAGAACAGAATGAGTCAGTATATGAATGTAAGTAGGCAGCTGTTGGTGTGCATGTTAGAATCAGTGTGATGGTCTGCCTCAGACAGACCGGACCAAAGCAGTAGTACAGCTTCAGGCAGCCTTAAACATAGTGTGTAGAGGCTGACATGGCCTCAGCACACGACATGTTGTAGCATAGCTGAGCTGCTGTTACGATACTGTTGCTGTTAGACGAGGTAGCTGAGACTGTTGGCAGTGTTATTTAAATGAAGTGGAAATGAGTTGAATGTGTGTTTGTGTAGGTCCTGGAGAAGAAGATGATCCAGCTTCCCAGTGAGTGAAGTGTACGCAGTGAATCCAAGCACAAGTCTTTGGAGGAAGTCTTTCCTGTCTTAAGCAGTAAGACTGGAACACCTCATCTGTGTGCAGAGATCACACTGACTGACGGCTGTAACTGACTGATTTGACAGAATTGTTCTGTACTTATCTTCTATTTTCTGTAAATAATGTCTGTACTGTGTATTTTTACCGTTAGAGGTTGGTATGCAGAGCGATTGCTGACGTTTCCCAGCTGGGGATGAGTGAAGTGTTTCTATTCTATAATCATCAGCAGCTATTGGCATGAATGCTAAACACAATACATGATTTCAAATCCAAATAGCTGAAGGTTTTTACGTTATTTTTTAGAATAAAATAGAAGAACTACCAGCAGTATGATGTTAACACGATCAGTGCTGGAATGTTCCCGCCTCTTTGTGTGAGGAGCTTTGAAGTGGCGAGCAGTAGTCGTATGATTAAACCCACATCCCGCTGATTCAGCCAGTCAAAACGCGCCTCAATGAGACTCTAACACATGTTTCTCTGTCCCTCATGTCAGGTGGGTCGTGTCAGGAGAACGGCCGCCCGTCGTCATCGTCATCCTGTTCATGGTCGTCACCACCGTGGTGTGGTACCTGCTCTGCTGGATGCCGTACGGCATCATTGCGATGATGGCCACCTTTGGCCAGCCCGGCCTCATCAGTCCTGTTGCCAGCGTCATCCCATCAATTCTTGCCAAGACCATCAACCCCCTCATCTGTATCCTCATGAACAAACAGGTGAGTTGTTGATGAAGATTCTCAGTCATCCAGGTCATCATACGTAGAGAAGATTGAAGCAAGGCGTCTGGACTTGTAGGTGAGTTGGTGACGTGCCTGTGGTCAGGGGTTAAAGTGGGATTTGTTCTTTACTTGAACAGCACTTGGCTGCATGTCCACTGCTCTAAATAACATCACTCCTGCCAGCTACAATCTTTAAATATCTCCATTCCTTGTGCTTGAAAACAGTCTGTAAGTCTGGGTCCTCTCCTCCTCCATCTCCCTCCATCCAGTGATGGTTACTGAGCCCTGGTCTAAACAGTGAATGTGTTGCTGTACCTTGTAGTTTACAGAAAGTCATTTAAATGTCCACTGTCTTTGCCTCTACTAGCTAGAGAGCAACATGAATTCCAGCACATAGTTTTTTACATGCACAGGTGCTGCGATGATGGTACGGCAGAACCAAGGGGTGCGAGTGTGAGAGTGGTAGACAGATGAGAGGAGGGCGGGAGGAGTTTGAATTTGTGGATTTAGTGAACCCTAACCCTCGAAGACCACCGTGCTGCAGCTTAACCGTCGAATTATGGACAGTAGCCCCATCACTAAGGCCCGGGTGGAGGATGTGGAGCGAACCAGTGCTGCTGTGTCAGACAAAACTGAACCTGCTGAAGCACTGCATGAAATGTCTTCCTGACTCTGGTTAAACTGATGAGAGACCTGCAGATACTGAGCCAGATCCTCCAGAAGGAGGACCAGTATATAAACACTGTCAATGAAGCACTATTGGTGCATCGTGAGCAAATGTTTGAACAAATTCATCAGCTGAAACCAAAAACATTAGTTCAGCCAGTTCAGAAAAAACAACGTAGCTTTATTGTCCCTTTATTATTGTAACAATTGTAAATGGTCTAAGTTATAAATCTGCGTATGAGTGAGTTATGTACTGATGATAATCATCACACAAACATGCTGCAGGTTCAGAAGTCCCCCTGTGAAGTCCAGCAGCATCTGTCCTGTCTGTCTGAGCAGCGTTCATCAGGGTGTGTGTCTTGGGTCCAGACGGACCCTTGAGTTCAGGTCAGTGTTTTCTGAGCAGTTACACTGAGCTGTTTTAAATGATGCCTCTCGGCTGTAACAGAGCACATTCCTTTCACAGTGATTCAATGATTGTGCTATAAAATAGTGATCTAGTTATTTATGAGTGTGAACACAGAAACCAGGACCACTGCATTCATGAAGACTTTAAAGACACTTTTTGTAAAATGAACTGCAGGGACGGGCAACAAAGGGTCACTGGAGTCTGTGCCGGACTGAAGTGTGAATATTTGTTCTTTGGTTTGTTAACTGTTTGTGTAAAATTATTGTAAAAGCTCCCTTCTTTGTTCCATCTCATCATTACCAATGAAGTGAATGTGTATGTTCATTCAACAGGCTGTAAGTCTTGCTTCTTATAGGAGAGATGTTGAAAAGTGCTCTGTGCCGCAGTGAGGAGACGCCTGGGATGGTGAAGCTGCTTCAGAAGATGGACAAACCTCTGGCAGGAAGAACAGACGCTCGTGCGACCGGACACATCCAGTAAACTTACAACCAGACATGGAAGCCGAGCGCGGCCTGCAGGGTCAGACTGATGAGGAGCTAGTTTGTAGTCACAGTCATACTGGTCTAGGTGGCAGTGTTGGACAGGGTTAGCAGTACTCTCATCAGCTGGTCAGACTACAGCTAAAGCAGTCCAAACCCAGATCAATACCAGACCAGACCCGCTGACAGCAGTACAGGACCAGATAGTAGTCAGGGTAACAGACATGCTGGTAGGAAGATTAACACCTGACAGCCAGGCTAATATCAGAGCAGCTGGGCGTCAGAGTAACAGCAGACCAGCTGTAAGTGTTTGGGTACGTGTTGTTACTCTATCATGGAAGAAATCTCTGGAAGAACTCATTCTAGCCGTGAGCTTCAAAGGTGTGTTGATATAGAACACTGCACTAGTTCAATAAAATACACAAGCATTCGCTTTCACCGTGCTTTTATTGTGAAGGTCTATCCGCACTTCCTGTTCTAACCTGCTGCGGCTGGAGCAGCTTGGACAGAGTTTGAGGAGAGTTTGATATATACAGATGGATCCAAGGATCCAACCAGTGGCAGGACAGGAGCAGCAGTGAACATCCCATCATATAACATCAGAGTTAAAAACAGAACATCAGACCCCCCACAGTACTGTTAAACTGACTGTAAAATTACCTGTCAGGGCTTGAATACGCTGGTAGTTGCCTCAGATAGTCAAGCTGTGCTGTTGAGCATAAAGTCAGAAGCAGTGTGACATGTCCTTTAGGAATGTAATAAGTAAGAAGAGGCATGTATTTAACTGCAGCCCTGAGCAGAGGAGAAATTTATGTAAAGGATTCCCTCTGTTCTTGATGCCCAAACTCCAGTCCAGTAGGTGGCGGTAATGCACCTCAAATGTTGGTTGTCACTTGCCATTAAACAGAAGAAGAAGTTCTCAGGAAGTGATAAGTTGGCCGTGCGTCGGCGCCATTTTGGAGACAACCTGAAGCAGGTGTGGAAGTTCAGCTGCTTGGTCTAATGTAGTGGTGGGCAAATGAAGCTTCATGAAGCAATGAGGCTTTCCAGCCCAATGTGTTGCTCAAAGGTTCATTACTCGAAGCTTCATTCAGTACTCACTGGTGACATCTGCTGTTGGAGTTAAGTATTGACTGCGACAGCCAAGTCATTCAAATAGATCTTAGTTTTAACAAACTACCACAATATAGCTTTATATTCTCTATTTTCATAATAAAGATTTTTGTCAAACCCATATACAAGTCTGTTTTATGTCACTCTGCTAGCTCTTTATCCCTGTCTATTCCTAATAAAGATTTGGACCCAAAGTGACTCTGCTATCAGTTTGGTTCTCATTGGTGGTTGTGCTTTTGTTTTTCATGGTGGGATGGGAGTGCAGTGCTTGTGTAGGGACACAGTATATGTGTTTTTCTGGGGTTAATCATTTTTATTTAAAAACAAGACTTTTTTCACAGTTTCTGGTTTGAGGCGGTTCCTCCTTTTACTGATGATCTCTCCTGCCTTAGAGAACACCCTCTCACAAGGCACAGATGATGCTGGTGAACACAGGAACCTCAGTGCCAGGTGGTGTAAATGAGGATACACATGTTTTTGTGTATGCCAGTACACCAGTGGATCCTCATTTCTTCTTAAATTGTTTTCATTTAGGTACCGCTCCACTTCCACAATGGCATCTGCTGTGGCATTAGAGCTTCGTCTCTTTTCATCCACACTTGCATCCAGCAAACAAAAAATAAACGGTACACACACTATGTTTTGAATAATGAAAATCGGATAATAATAGCTTACTTTGGCCTGTGTCTGGTCTATCTGCAGATACATTCTCATGTATTGCTCGATAATGCCTGAACATTGAGGAGGTATTGTTGTTGTACACGAGCTCTGTCACACAGCAAACACCTCACCTAACAAACAAAAATGTGCAATATAATTAACACAAAAGTATTGCTGATGATACACAATTACATAACAATGTAGGCCTACACAAACATTATACAAACTTTGTTGTGAGCAGCCATTTCAAAGTATTCCCAGACGGGAGACGTTTTCCTCTTTCTTGATGGCTCCATTTTAAGCTAAATCTTCTTCACTATCCACTATTCTATTCTTTACTGCCACGACAACTCACTACTACAATCTCTACTGCTGACACTGCGCTATCCACCTACTACAACCCACGAAGCGCCCGCGGTTCTCGCCGCTTTTATTTTGAAAACTGACAAAATGACTCGCGCTTCGAATCGAGGCTTCATCTGACACGCCCCCTTTTACTCGGCGCAAGCCTCGAAGCCTCGGCTTCATTTGTCCCATCACTAGTCTGATGTACTGGTGGTGTAACGGCAGCTGGCCAGTATCACTGCACGTCACCGCCAGCTCTGGTGTAACATCCACCGAAAGATTAGAGAAAGGGCCCTGGTTCGACTGAAGGAGAAGAGAGAAGGCCTGGTTCCACAGAAAGGCCTGGAAGCAGAGGCAGCGGCCTGCTGCTGGCGGGCACATGGCGCACAGCGAGGAGCTGCAGCAGGTGCTGTTGACTTGTTTGAGTTTACAGTGAAGATGAAGACACAAGTTGATGAATGTTGTTTTGTGTTTAGAAGCCAGAGCAGGTGCTTCCACCCTGTGAATGGCTGCAGATAATCTGGACTTCATTACAGTCACTGAGATAAAAGGGAAGCATTATTATCTGTGTTCAACAATAAGTGTTAAATTCAAACGCTTCATAAATATCAGTGTGAAGTCAACGCTTCCAAACTAACAAAGTTTGTCTCCATCTAGTGGTGAACAGGAGAAATGCGCCACTTCCAGAGACACAGCTGAAAGCAGTGATAATCAGAGCACATGGCGCTCAGGAGCAACCATTGACAGTAAAATCTATGGACAGAGCTTCCATGACGTCACCCGTTTGTTTCTGAAGAGCCGTTCTGAGGCTCGGTGGGAGGTTCCAGGACGTTGATGACCGCCGCCATGTTGGCAGCGTCACGTCCGCCAAAACTCCAAATATGGACAAAAAGGGGGAGCACGAGCGGGGTTTAGGGGGCGGGCGATCGTGGAAGCAGGAAACTCACGCTGTGATACGTCAACTGTCTGTCACTCAAGCGGCAACGCCCATAATTATGCGTAATTTTAAGTCAGAATACAATTGAAACGAGTGAGTTGTAAAAAAATTCACCCCCCCTACAATTGACACAATCATCTGAGACTAGAGTGGTTTTTTGTACCAGGCTGTAAACATGTTTTTTTCTGCTGTGAAGTCGGCCATTTTAACATGGGAGTCTATGGGAAATTACTCGCTTTTGGAGCCAGCCCCCAGCTGTTGCAGCGTGAATTACACACACACAGACAGACAGACACACAGACACGCAACACACACTCAGACACACATAGTGTCCACCAGAAGGAGCTACATATTAATTCTATGAGAAGGGCCTACTATGAAACCTGTAGTAATATACAAATGGTCCACCAGAGGGAGCCAGCATGAGTATCTATATAGTGTCCACACACTCAGACACACACAGACACACACACTCAGATACACACAGACACAGAGACACAGACACAACACACACACTCAGACACACAACACAGACACACACAGACAGAGACACACACACACTAACACACACAGACACAGAGACACACAGACACAACACACACACTCAGACACACAACACACACACAGACACACACAGACAGAGACACACACACACACAGACAGACACAGATAGACACACACAGAGACACAGACACAGAGACACACAGACAGACACACTTAGACACACACAAACAATGATGTAACCTTGGCTGACAGTCTGTTTGCTGCCGTTTTTTCTGATGCACCAAACTCTGTAGAGAAACTTCCGGAGAAGGAGGAGAGCACTGTCACTGCTGTGGAGCAGCTTGACAAAACCTCATCACCTTCTCCTGGAGAGTCTCGTGTCGATGAGGGATGTCCATCCTTGTGTGAAGCCCAGAAAAATGATCCGACACTACAAGAGTGCTTCAGCAAAGTTGTGAGTATTTCCCCTGAGATGACTGATGCTCCGCTCTTTTACGTGCACAATGATGTCCTAATGCGCAAATGGTGTGCTGCATCAGGACACGAGTGGACAATCATTCATCAAATTGTAGTGCCAGTCCGAGACCGCAAACAAATTTTATCATTGGCACATGAGAGTCCGTGGTCTGGACATCTGGGCATCTCAAAAACTTACAGACTGATTCTAAATTATTTCTTTTGGCCTGGATTAAAACGGGATGTAATTTCTCACTGCAAGAGCTGTCACGCATGTCAGATGAGTGGGAAACCAAACAAACCACTCCCGTCTGCTCCACTACATCCAATTCCTGTTGTAGGAGAACAATTTGAAAGAGTGATAGTGGATTGTGTAGGACCTCTGCCACGCACTAGAAATGGAAATCAATTTCTACTCACTATCATGTGTGCAGTCAGTAGATTTCCTGAGGCTATTCCCCTGAGAAAAATCACTGCAAAGTCCGTTGTGAAAGCATTGACTAAATTCTTCACCACCTTTGGTTTACCCAAAGTAATTCAAACTGATCAGGGTGCGAACTTTATGTCAAAGCTGTTTGAACAGGTGCTCAATACGCTGCAAATTCAACACCTAACATCTAGTCCTTATCATCCTGAATCACAGGGAGAACTCGAACGCTGGCACCAAACCTTAAAATCTATGTTACGAAAATATTGCTTTGAGACACAGAAAGACTGGGATGAGGGAATTTCGTTCGCTGTGTTTGCCGCACGTGAAGCTGTTCAGGAATCGTTAGGATTCAGCCCAGCGGAATTAATATTCGGACATAATAGAAGAAGCCCACTGAAGATGTTAAAGGAACAGTTAATATCAGAGTCCGCCGAGAAGGTGACAATATCTAAATACATTGCCACTCTACGTGAACACTATTATTATTATTTAATTATTTAATGATGTTCCGACGCGCACGACTGTGATTAAGCACGATATTAATGTGGGGAATGCAAAGCCAATTAAACAGCACCCGTACCGTACTAGCCCACATAAGCGTGAACTAATGCAACAGGAAACTGATTATCTTTTACAGAATGGCCTGGCTGAACACAGTTCCAGTCCATGGAGTTCACCCTGCCTGCTGGAGAGCAAACCTGACGGTAGTCCAAGATTCATTACAGATTACGGAAAGGTAAATGCTGTGACTGTTAATGATTCATTCCCGTTGCCCAGATTTGACGATTGTGTAGACACAATTGGAGCTGCTAAATTTGTGACAAAACTCCATCTTTTGAAAGGATATTGGCAGGTGCCGTTAACTGAACGCGCATCAGAAATTTCGGCCTTTGTCACTCCCGACCGGTTTCTACAGTACACGGTAATGGCATTTGGAATGTGTAATGCGCCCGCTACATTTCAAAGATTAATTAACACTGTCTTGTCGGGTATAAAGAATTGCACGGCATATTTGGATGACTTGTCGTCTATTCTTCAACCTGGACAGATCATTTGGAAATACTGGAACAGGTATTTTCTCGCTTCGCTGATGCTAATTTAACACTAAATCTGGCAAAATGTGAGATAGGGAAAGCCACGGTAACCTATCTAGGAAAACAAGTCGGTGATGGCCAAGTTAGACCCATCAAAGCTAAAGTAGACGCCATTCAAAACTATCCCGTTCCATCCTCCCGCAAAGCATTACGCCGGTTTCTTGGCATGGTAGGCTACTACAGAAACTACATATTAATTCTATGAGAAGGGCCTACTATGAAACCTGTAGTAATATACAAATGGTCCACCAGAGGGAGCCAGCATGAGTATCTATATAGTGTCCATTAGAGGGAGCTACATATTAATTCTGAGAAGGGCCTAGTATGAAACCTGTAGTAGTACATAAATGGTCCACCAGAGGGAGCCAGCGTGAGACACACAACACACACACTCAGACACACACAGACAGACACAGACACACACTTAGACACAGAGACACACAGACACACACTTAGACACAGAGACACACAGACACACAGACTCAGACACACACAGAGGCACACACACACACACACAGACACACACAGACACACACACAGACACACAGACAGACAGACACACACACTCAGACACAGACAGACAGACACACACACACACACACACACAGAGACACACAACACACACTCAGACACACAAACACACAGACAGACACACACACAGACACATACAGACAGACACACACAGACACAGAGACACACAGACACACAACACACACACTCAGACACAGAGACACACAGACACACCCACAGACACACACACTCAGACAGACACAAAGACAGACACACACACAGACAGACACAGACAGACCCAAAGACAGACACACACACACACAGACAGACACACACACACAGACAGAGACACAGAGACACACACACACACTCAGACACACACAGAGACAAACAAATTATTGCACATGTGTTGTATCAGGCGGGCTGTGCTCCTCCCTCCTTCTCTGAGTTGTAGAGTTTGATGGATCGGGGGACAAAGGAGTCTCTGAGTCTGTTGGTCCTGCTCCTGGGGAGGAGCAGCCTGTGACTGTTCTGGCTCCTCTGAGCGCTGATGACAGTGTGCAGAGGATGACTGGCATCGTCCACGATAGCCAGGAGTTTTCTTAGTGTTCTCCTCTCTGCCACTGTCACCAGGGAGTCCAGCTTCATGCCGACCACAGAGCCGGCCCGCCTGATAAGTCTGTCCAGCCTGTTAGCACACCTTTTGTTTATGTTACCCCCCCAACAGACAACAGCATAAAAAAAGTGTACTGGCCACCACAGACTGGTACAGACATTGTTTGTATATATATATACATACATACATATGTGTATGTAAGGAGTGTTTCTTGTCGCTGTAGCTTAGGGGTTGAGGCTCTGGGTGTGTGAAGTGCTTTGAGAAAGTTGAGATTGTGAGACATGCTGTTGAATTGACACAGAATTGAACTGAATGTGTTTTTTTATGTAGGCTAAGGAGAAGGAGCTTCACAGTGGTGTCAGCCTAACAGAAATGGTGGAAATGTAAGCATGACTGCAGGTATGTGTTTTTTCTGTATGTTGTCTAGTCGGACAGAATTGGAAGTCCTAAAGTTTATGTCTTGTTGTGTTTGTGCCCTACACCCTGGTCCTGGCCCTGGCCCCGGCCCTGGCCCCAGTCCTGGTCCCGGTCCTGGCCCTGGCCCTGTGTGAGGAGCCACAGCAGCTGTCGATCAGGTGATGGTTTGTCCTGGTGTGTGTGTTGTGTTGCCAGTTAGTGCTCAGTAGTTAGAGATTTTGATTGTACATGAGTGTCGTTACTTTGAACCACTTTGTCCTCTGAGCGGGTCAGTACTACTTCCTCATGTGCAGACATTGTCCATATTTTTCCAGGTCAAATTCAGTGAGTAATGTTACAACAGAACGAGTCAGTACATAAATGTAAGTACACCGTAAAAAACGTTAATCATTTTCAACGCAAAAAAATGAAGGCAACATTTTCCACTTTTTGTTAGTTTAGTGAACGTCTTGGAATTTGAAGTTGGTAAAAATCAGTATGATCAAAAACAAAACATTTGAGTTTAACCGAACTGAAAGAGCAGCATTTAGACCACATCATACTGATTTAAAATAAGTAACATTTAAATAAAAAACTTAGGCTAATTCATGTGCTCTCATTAATTTAGACTAATTATTTATGTGATTCACTTCAAAACATTAGTTAGCATGGCTCTAACTTTAACAAAGGAGGAAAGAGAGGTAATAGTTTCCAGAGTTTATTACTGTAACAGTTTCCATATACATACAACAATTCAATTCAATTCAGTTTTATTTATATAGCGCATATTACAATCAGACATTGTCTCAAAGCGCTTCACAGGAACCCCCCTAAGAACACTGTGGCAAGGAAAAACTCCCTTTAAGAGGAAGAAACCTTGAGCAGGACCTGTCAGCTTAAGGGGGAACCAGTCCTGCTGCTAGTCAGAGAGAGAGAGAGAGGATGAGGGAGAGAGAGAAGCAAACATGATACAAACATGATACAGTACAGAGCAAACATGACAGCAAGATGAAACAGTGATTATATTGTAATAGATATCTATATATATCGTCGGTCCATAAGTAGGAATAGTAATTTGATAGCAAGGATGAGCAGCAGGGGCTAGTGAAGTCGATGAGCACAGGAGAGATCAGGGACCAGACTGCAGGTCAGCATGCAGGTCTTGAGACCTGCAAAGAGAGAGAGCGAGAGCGAGGCACAGAACTACGAGGAAGACAGTTAACACAGATTATGAGACGATATTACCCAGTATGATCCAGACTATGGAGAGTGGAGGAGAGGTCAGAGGGTGCTCAGAGGATCGTGTTTGTGCCACCTGACAACGTAGAGCAAGAGAGACTTCACGGCCGGACTGCAGGTCATCATCCAGGTCTTGAGACCAGTGTGAGCCAGACTAAGGAGAGAGAAGGAGAGGTTAGAGGGTGAGAGGGAAACTGCTCAGTGGATCATGTTTGTGCCCCCCGACAACGTAGGCCTAGAGCAGCATAGCTGTGCTACACACTAGGTCTAAGGCTAACTGTACGCCTTACTAAACAGAAAAGTTTTAAGTCTAGTCTTAAAGGTGGAGGCAGTGTCTGCCTCTCGGACCCAGATTGGTAACTGGTTCCATAATAGCGGTGCCTGATAGCTGAAAGCTCGTCCTCCCATTCTGCTTCTATGAATCCTAGGAACTACTAGTAAACCTGCACTCAGAGATCTGAGTGTCCTATTAGGAACATATGGTACAATCAGGTCCTGCAGATACAATGGAGCAAGTCCATGAAGAGCCTTGTAGGTTAGAAGAAGGATCTTGAAGTGTATTCTTGAGTCCACTGGGAGCCAGTGAAGAGACGCTAGGACAGGAGAGATATGATCCCTTTGGCTGCTTCCTGTCAGAACTCTAGCTGCTGCGTTCTGGATCAGCTGCAGACTGTTGATGGAGTAATGTGGACATCCTGACAATAAAGAGTTGCAGTAGTCCAGTCTTGAAGTGACAAAAGCATGGATGAGCTTTTCAGCATCACTCTGAGAGAGGATGCTCCTGAGCTTAGTAATATTACGCAGGTGAAAGAAAGCGGTCTTGGAGACCTGCTTAATATGAGAGACAAACGACATGTCTTGATCAAAGATAACTCCAAGGTTCCTCACAGTCGTACTGGAGGCCAGAGAAATTCCATCCAGAGAGAAAGTATTATCTGATAAACTAGTTCTGAGATGTTTCGGTCCAAAAACAATGACCTCAGTCTTGTCCGAGTTTAATAGTAAAAAGTTGGAGGACATCCAGTCCTTTATGTCCTTTAGACACCCCTGTAGTCTGACTAGCGGCTCCGTTTCTGCAGGCTTCATGGATAAATACAGCTGGGTATCATCAGCATAACGATGAAAGTTTATGCCGTGCTTCTGGATCATGTTTCCTAGAGGGAGCATGTAGAGGGTGAACAGGATCGGTCTGAGCACAGAACCCTGTGGAACACCGTGGTTAACCCTTGTACCTGTGGAAGACACATCGTTAACATGAACAAAGTGAAATCTGTCAGATAAATATGATTTAAACCAGCGCAGTGCTGTTCCTGTAATCCTGATCTCGTGTTCCTATCTGTGTAGCAGGATGCGATGATCTACGGTGTCGAAGGCAGCACTGAGATCCAGTAGAACAAGTACAGAGACGAGACCCCGGTCCGATGCCATGAGGAGGTCATTGGTGACTTTAAGCAGTGCTGTTTCTGTGCTGTGATGGGCTCTGAATCCAGACTGGAAAGCATCGAGCAGACTGTTCCTACGCAGGTGGTCGTTTAGCTGACCTACAACAGCTCTTTCGAGTATTTTGGAGATAAAGGTGAGGTTGGAGATCGGTCTGTAGTTTCCTAGGACGTCTGGGTCCAGTGAAGGTTTTTTAAGTATCGGAATGATCACAGCAGTTTTAAAAGCCTGTGGTACATATCCTGTTTCCAGAGACAAGTTGATCTGTCCTAATATAGAGTCTCCGATCAGAGGAATAGCATCTTTGAGGAGCAGTGAAGGGATCGGATCCAGAAGACAGGTAGTAGGTTTAGACTTGCTGATGCTGGTGGTCAGCTCAGGGAGGCCGATGGGCACGAAGCAGTCCAGAGTTAGATCAGGATCCGTTTCCAGAAGTGGCGGTGTATCCTCAGCGGTCACAGAGAGATTGTGGTTGATTTGTCCTCTAATAGTGGTGATTTTATCGGTGAAGAAGCTCATGAAGTCTTCACTACTAAGAGCTGCAGGAATGCGAGGCTCCACAGAGCTGTGGCTCTTTGTCAGCCTGGCCACGGCATTAAAGAGAAAGCACGGGTTGTTCTTGTTTTCTTCTATTAGTGATGAATAGTAGGCTATCCTGGCTTTGCGAAGGGCCTTCTTATACGTCAGCAGACTGTCTCTCCAGGCCCTCCGGGAGTCATCTGATTTAGAGGACTGCCACATCCTCTCCATCCTACGTGTAATCCGTTTCAGTGATCGGATATTTGAGTTGTACCACGGAGCTAGCCTCTTCTGGTTTGTAGTTTTCTTCTTCTTCAGTGGAGCAATCCTGTTTAAGACTGAGTGTAGTGCGTCTGCAGTGTTGTTGACAAAACGGTCCAGCTCTGCAGGAGTAATATTTAAGTTGGTACCCCCGTCAGTACTTGGGACTGTGGGGAGTACTGGTAGGATTGCTGTCCTAAACTGCTTTACGGCGTCTTCAGACAGACATCTGCTGTAGTAGACCATTTCCTCAGGTGCTGGTAGGTCTGAAAGAGAGAAGTCAAAGGTTATTAATGAGTGATCTGAAAGAACAGGATTTTGAGACCACACTAGCAGGTTCTCAGCTTCCAGGCCGTAGGTGAGAACCAGGTCGAGGGTGTGACTGTGGCAGTGTGTGGGTTCATTTACTAACTGAGAGAACCCAACTGAATCCAAGAGTGAGTTGAAGGCAATCTTCAGACTGTTGGAGTCGACGTCCATATGAATGTTAAAGTCACCCACTATAATGACTTTATCTGTGCTAAGCACTAAACTTGATAAGAAGTCTGAAAACTCCAGCAGGAACTCTGAATAAGCAGCAGCAGGTGGACGATACACTACGACGAGTAAAACAAATTCTGACTTCTTCCAGCTTCCGTGAGACAGGCTGAGAGTGAGACTCTCAAAAGAAGTATGAGTAGACTTAGGTTTAGGATTCATCTGAAGACTGGAGCGGTAGATTGCTGCCACTCCTCCTCCGCGACCTGTAACTAGGAACATGACAGTTAATATAACAGGACGGAGTTGATTCATTTAAAGCAACATATTCTTCACCCTGTAACCAAGTCTCAGTGAGACAAAGTATATCAGTGTGATGATCAATAATTAGATCATTAACTAAGAGCGACTTAGAGTGTAGGGATCGTATGTTAAACAATCCACACCTGAGTGTTCTGTTACCTTGTTCTATGTGTTTGTGTGTGTTAGTGTGTATTTTTATGAGGTTATTATGATTAATATATCTTAACTTGTGTGCTTGATGAACTGTGGGAGGACGTGTGACCGTCACCACTTCTATAACATTATTAAGCTTAGTGTTTCTATGTGTATTTGTGTTTAATGTGTTTCTAACTGAGGGCGGCAGTCCTCCAGAAGCAGCAGAGAGGTGTGTAGGACAGCGACTCTGCCTCCTGGCCTCGACCCTGGGTTGTCAGGTTGGTCTAATAAACTTGGCTATGTTGCTAGAAATCAGAGCTGCACCACCCTGGGTGGGATGGATGCCGTCTCTCCTAATAAGGCCAGGTTTCCCCCAGAAAGTTTCTATAAAATAAAGTATCTATAAAGGCCACGTTGTTTTCTGGACACCACCATGACAGCCAGCGACGGAGCGAGGACATGCGACTAAACATGTCATCACTGGTCAGATTCGGGAGGGGACCAGAGAACACTACGGAGTCCGACATGGTTTTAGCTAAATTACACACCGACTCAATATTAACTTTAGTGACCTCTGACTGGCGAAGCCGGGTGTCATTAACACCGACGTGAATTATAATCCTACTGTATTTATGCTTATCTCTCGCCAGCAGCTTCAGGCTACCCTCTATGTCGCCCGCTCTGGCCCCCGGGATGCACTTAACTATAGCCGCTGGTGTCGGCTTTACATGCCGCAAAACAGAGTCGCCAATAACCAGGGTCGGCTTCTCAGCGGGTGTGTCGTCGAGTGGGGAAAAACGTTTTTGACGTTTGATATGTCAAGCGGCTGGTGGTGAACCACGGCCCTTTGTTTCGGGCTACGCTTCCTTCGAACCGCCACCCAACCTCTCTGACTTCCCGGCTGCTCAGGGGCTGCCGGGGTGCGGATAACATCAGCTAAGGCAGGCTGGTCCGCACAGGCTAACTGCTGCTGGCTAGCTGCTGTGGCTACAGGTGTATTATCTAACATGCGGAGCCGACCCTCTAACTCGCTTAGCCTCGCCTCCAAGACTGTGAATAAGCTACACTTTGTGCACACCTCACGCTCACTAAAGGAGGCAGAGGAGTAGCTAAACATGTCACACACCGTGCAGTGAGCAGGAGAGGGAGATGCAGAGCGAGTGGAAGAAGCCATGCTAAGCGCTAATGCTAACCGCTAAGTTACGGTAAGCTTCGCTACAGTGGTAAACGAGAAGGGAACCCAGAAACTGGTGCAATTAACTCTAACACTACGGTGCTTGTGTATTACCACAATAAAAGCAAACACAATATGTCTAATGCAGAAAGTCCGTAGCACCAACAGCGCACACCAAGTGAACAAACAGGACAGTGTCGAAACAGGAAGTGACGCAATACGTTACCCACTGACGCATTACGTTACCAGGTGTGCATGGTATGCAAATACATTTTTTGAAGTGAATGGCGTTGCCCCACTGTACCTCTCTGAGCTTCTCCTTCCGCACACCTCATCGGGATTTCGGGTCGGCTGGTTGTTTTTAAAGTGCGATATAAATAAAGTTGCAGTTTATAATTTTTATTTAGGTCTGTGTCCCACCTACTAACATGCGATCCAGATGATTTGACCCTAATTTTTTTTTTTTTTAATAAAATCTTTTTTGCCACTCAGAATAATAATCTACGTAATTCATTTAAAATAGCACAAACAGAGTTTTTTTAAATTTTTTATCCTGCATGTTTATTCAGTTTGACATTTCTGTAGATTAATTAGAGCAAAAGCAAAAGAAATCATCAGTGCTTTGTGGAAATCCCAGGCTATACCTCTAAGACTGATCAACAGCTGATCCCTCCTCAGGTCAGGGTAAAGAAGCTGCATCCTGAACTGTGTCTTCAGGTGGACACATTCAGCCCTGGTAAGCAGGCTGACATCGAGCGTTGTATGCTTGTGCCTGGTACTGTCTGTTTCTATTCCTGCAGCGGTCAGAGGAGGGAATCAATACACTAATAACAAAAATCAATCATTTTGATTTTCATATTGATATCCACAAAAAGTGCTTACCTTGAATTCAGTTTGTTGAAGTTTCGAGCGTGTTTGAATGCTAACACAGATAGGAAAGGTGAGAATTTATAAAATATATCTGAGCTCTACATCTCTTCAAGTCAGCAATGACGACTTGTTACTTACCTCTGAATCCTGGCCTGGCAGCTTTAAATGCAAAGTGGGCACCTCTCAGTAGACTGCCCATAAACCCCTCCCCGGGATCCGCCATGAGGACGACCAATGACATCACCAGGAAAATCATAACACACTTCATCCTGAAAAAAACATTTTTTTCTTCTTATGATGCCAAATCTTCACAAATATTGTCCTGTCAGTACATTTTTTACCTTTTCACAGGTTGAGTCTGTTGTCAAAGAGAGTAAATAAGTCAACAGAGAAGTAACGCTACTGTGAAGTTCTCTTTCTCTAAAATACCTGTTCATTTCAGTGGGTGGGCCAGAAGTCCTTGTGGCAATTTAACGCTATTGCATTTTTTTTTTTTTTTTTTTTTTTTGTCACGTTCAGGCGGTTTTAAAATTCTTCAAGCTGTGAAAAGTGGTCAGGCTGAAGACTCAACTTCCACCTCTGAAACCTTGTAAGGGGAACAAAGTGTAATTCATGGTACATAATTTTAATAACAAGTAATAATAAGTAATAATAAACAAGTAATAACATGTTTATGATGCTCACACAGGTTCATCCTCACTACCATGCACGTCTATATGATATTTAAATCCTCAGTATGATCACCAGGAGGAAAAAAGAAGCTAATGCTAAATTGTAAAAACTAGTAGCATGTTTGTATGTCTATGACACCACCAACAAGTTAAATGCTCTGATTTAACTGCACAGATGCCTTCATGATATGTATAGTCCTATTAAGCCACTTGAACAGACTTAGTGGGCCTGATTATACCTGATGTCTGACCGAGTGTGTAGCCTTTGTGTGATTGTCCACTAACTAGAACAGGGGTCTCAAACTCAACTTACCTGGGGGGGCTGTTGGGGGTAGAGTCTGGCTGAGGCTGGGCTGCATCAAATATTTAAAAAAAAAGTACAACTGGTGCAATCGTCTCGATCTTTATTAATAACAGGTCAGAACATGAACAGTTCTTCAGAACATAGAACCTCAGAACCTCTTAGTTAATCGCGTTCCAACCACGTGACCAACTTGCCTAGCTTGTCAACAAACACCACCAGAAGTCGAGCTATGGCAGCCTATAAGTGATAAAACAATATGAAATGCACAGGGCGAGCCTCAGCAAATAAGTGTGTGGGAGAAAGGTTTGGGTTTGTGGGCCGCAAGTTTGAGCTCCCTGAACTAGAAGGTCAGTGGTTGCAGGCCAATATGTGCAAGACACTTAACCCTGCTTGCACCACTGGTGTGTGTGAAAGGGGTAAATGTGAAGTAGTGTGAAGCGCTGTGTGTACCTAAGTAGGTTATAAAGTGCTATATAAGTACAGACCATTTACCAAACAACCTCCTTTTGCAGTGAACAGGAAGCAGAAAGACGGCAACATATCACATCTAAAACGGAAGTTAAAGGGTACAACATGGTCGTGCTTTGTAAGATTCTTTTTCTTATAAATGCTACGAAGCCAGTTTAATCCCACTATAGTCTTTTTTTAGTTTTGGTGACCGACACACACCTTTTTACTATATTTTTGTCACATGTGGTGAAAGCCAGTGAAACTGTGACCTTTATAAAAAAAAACATAATTTTTTGTCATCATGTTGTTGATTTATACATATAGCTAAATACAGACCAGCTGTGCAGGCAGCAGACAAACCAAGTGGTGACTTCTCCCACATAAAGCAACAGTGCACTCGGCCATCTTATCAGATGTTTGAGTCACGGGGATTGTGTAAGAGCATTTATCAGCAGTGCACACATTGATGATGATGAACACACAACACCACAAAGACAGATGGAGACAGAGGCGGGTTTCCTCTGGGTGTTCCACTTCCCCTCATAGGTACTCTTCCTACTGTTACCCTTGAACAATGCTCTGACCTCAGACCTCAGGGTGGGCCCCAGACACAACACACAGCACTAAAAATCTTCAAGTGAGTCAAGTACAAGTTTCCCCCGATGCTTCAACAAAGTATGATGAAAACACGTTATTTTTAACTGCAAAGGCACATCATATTATCATAATGGCTCCGCAGAGTTTTGGGCTTAAAAGCAACAGGACAGGTCGATCGGCTTAGTGTCCATACAAAAACACAAACAAATCATCATATGCTGTTTAGGTGTAGGCAGCGTAAAGAACTACAAGTTCCACAAAGGCATGGGATTATGCAGCTATTATTTTTACGTTGCTTTACTGTAACTACCACGTTTCTCTGCTGTGTTCTTGGTTGCCATGACAACAAATCAGACAGACAGGTGAAAATAATAAACAGGTGCTCATGTGTCCATAGGACATCATTCCACAAGTGTTGTTGTTTGGTCAGATGCAGTTTAGTGAACCTCAGCCCTGCTTCCATGTGCTTTTTCTCCTGGTAACCCTCCAAACAGTCTTCCTCTAATTGTCACGTTAACACTGAGCATGCTCAGTGAGGTCTGTAGCTCTTTGTATCTCTCTGGTCTTGGGGTGATTTAGCTGGGACACACCTGTTTGCTGCAGAGGTCTGTACACCTGCTGATGATCAATTCATTAAGGACTGATCATCAGCAGCACCTACTGCAGCTCAACTAATTAAATCCTATGGAAGAAAGAAGAGGGGACGGAGTACACATGAATGGGAGTGGTGCTGTTTATGTTCATGCGTCCATAGTCAGGTCCCTCTTGGTCCATTGAAACACATAATCATGTCATTTTATTCAAATGGACCAAAGTTTAAGTTCAAGAAGAAATGCTGCTGCAGCTGCTTAGCAACACCTTGTCAATAGAATATAATGTGTACTGCTGGTGGGTGTGCACAGATGGCTGTTTTTTTGACCTGGAAGACTGCATGTTTATATTATCAGTGTGTTTCTGTTGCTAGGTGTAATGTGCGGCTTCACTGGTGGTTACAGGTTCTCTCTTAAAAGGCAGCAGATGGAGACAGGTAACTTAATGCAAACAGCCCTTTTACTGCATTTAAAATATCACTGTAGACATTACTGAAAAATAAAAATTGGTCCTAACTGGTTAATTTGCTGACTCTTCTAAGTCACATTTAGTTCATCCTCAAGACGCACAGAAATCTGACACTTATGCCTGACACCTATTGGTGGCAGCACTAGGCTCTATGACAGGGGTCTCAAAGTCAACTTACCTGGGGGGCCGCTGGGGGTATAGTCTGGTTGAAGCTGGGCCGCATTAAGGCCGCATTAAAAAAAAGGGTTTCAAATATTCCAAAAAAGTACAACTGGTCCAATCGTCTCAATCTTTATTAATAACAGGTCAGAATAGGGATGCAAATTATTGATTAATTCAATGATTGTTAGTTGAATGACCTTATCGATCGAATTGATAAGAGGTGATTTTCCTGGACCTGTATTTCCCTCAGTTTCACTAAGACTAAAATCTAAACATTGTTTACTAAGTAAACTGCATGTCATATTCCTTAATGAGTGACTTGCTGTACCTTTGGAGATACAGTACAGACAATGACATTTATGTAGGCTAGTATAACAAAATCTATTGGGAATAGAAATTAAATTAAAGCTGCAAGCAGCGATGATCGGGCCCTCGCAATCCGCGCGACCGCCCCCTCCCTGTCACACTGTCCCTTCCCACCCCCGCTCCCCCCACGAGCTGCGCCGATTTTGACAGCGGTGGGAAGAAGCAGAGATGTGTCAGTGCAACAAATCTCTCAATATATGTAAAAATTGTTAGTGTGCAGTAACCTCCTCTTTACAGTAGGTGGCGCTGTCCACAGATGTCCACACGTGGTCGGGGTCGGGTCTGTATCACATGTAAAAAATTTGAGGATTTTAGGAGCATCCGTGGTGGAGTTATATCAGTTGCAGTACCGTATGTGTCCACTGGGTGGAGCCAGACACCATGAGAATAGTGGAGACCCGTCTGTGCATCAAACCTCAAAAAACATTTGATTCATACATGAAAAATGTCCAGAAGCAGTTACTTCCGGTTTCCTGTAGGTGGCGCTGTGCAGGTGACTCATGAGCATGCAGACGTGTGGGGGGACGGACCGTTAGGACATGAAAAAAATTTGAGGACGCTAGGACGATGCACGGCGAAGTTATAAGCAGTTGATGTTTCATGGCGAATGTTCAACAGTCGCCACCGCCACGGGCAGCATGATACAGAAAACCACACAGGTGTCTCTGTGGGACGTCAAATCTGTGATCCTCATTTCGCTGTGTAATGACAGGGAAGGATTAAACAGAGTGCATGTCAGTGAAGAACATGGCACTTCCTGTCTCCACCACAAGGGAGCGCCATAGATCATGATGACATAGAGACGTTCAGGGAGGGGCTCTGACCACGTGTAGAAAGTTTGAAGCCGTTTGGAGCAAGTATGTAGGAGAGAGAGCTGTTCGTGTGTGAATGGCGAAGTGACGCCACAGCGGCCACGCCCTTTAACTTAGAGAAAAGCTTTTGATAACTTTTGATCAGCATGGTCTCTAGGTGACAGCGACCGAATATGAAGTCAATCGGTCGAAATCCCTAGGAGGAGTTCGTCCGCATACCAAAGGTGGAAATCGCTGAAATTTGACCGCCTAAATCAAAATGGCTGACTCCCTGTGTGGTCTAGATCAATGGTGCAAGAGACTTTTATGTGCGCCTGGACGTGTTCTGTGTGTGTGCCGATTTTTGTCTTCCTACTCCAAAAAAACCCCTATGGAGAGGGGTATTTTAAAAATTCAAGGGGGCGCCATTGAGCCATTTTGCCCCGTCCACTTACGAGGCCCCCATCAGTTGCTAGTACATGCCCCCGAGAATGTGTGTATGAATTTTCATGATCATAGAAGGTCATTAAGGTCATTAAATACTCAAACGTAATCTCACGGCGAAGGATCGACAGTTGGCGCCCCGCCACACGGACACCATTGCACGCAGCTTCACGGCCTTCATAGTGTAGCTTCACCAACTAGTTGGGAAGGTTCTAGAGGTGAAATGAAGTTGATGCTGTCAACTATGTAGGAGCAGTACACGTCAGAGTAAAAAGAGGCCATTTCCTGTTACCAGCAGGGGGCGCCACGAGTAAGTAAGGGTTTCAACATATGGAGGTGTTCAGGGCGGAGCCCTCGTCATGCTCATAAAGTTTGAAGACGTTTGGATAAAGTATGCAGGCGTGAGAGCCGTTCAAAGTTACATGGCGAAATCATGAATCGTCGCCAGACTTTGGCGAGCCACAGAGGCCACGCCCTGTAAGTTAGAGAAAAGCTTTTGATAACTTTTGATCAGCAGGTCCTTTAGGTGACCTCCAGCAAATTTCAGGTCAATCGGGCAACAGCTCTAGGAGGAGTTCGCTCACATACCAATGGTGTAAATCGCCAAAATCGCCATTTTCCGTCCAAGATGGCGGACTTCCTGTTGGGTTAAGGTCATGGTGTCAAGAGACTTTTTGGTGCGTCTTGGTATGATAAACATGTGTACCGATTTTCGTGCACCTACTCCAAACTAAGCCAAAAGCGAGGGGTGTTTTGAAAATTTCAAGGGGGCGCTGTAGAGCCATTTTGCCCCGCCCCTTTGCAGCGACCACAAAATATCAAATTTTTCGCCACCCCTGATGAGTGTGCAAAGTTTCGTGAGTTTTCGTGCATGGCAAAGGGGTGAAAAATGCAGTTAAACAGGCAGGCAAATAATAAGAATAATAATAAACACAGCAATTACAATAGGGCCTTCGCACCACTCGGTGCTCGGGCCCTAATAATAAACACAGCAATTACAATAGGGCCTTCGCACCACTCGGTGCTCGGGCCCTAAATAATAATAATAATAATAATAAACACAGCAATTACAATAGGGCCTTCGCACCACTCGGTGCTCGGGCCCTAATAATAATAAACACAGCAATTACAATAGGGCCTTCGCACCACTCGGTGCTCGGGCCCTAATAATAAACACAGCAATTACAATAGGGCCTTCGCACCACTCGGTGCTCGGGCCCTAATAAACACAGCAATTACAATAGGGCCTTCGCACCACTCGGTGCTCGGGCCCTAATAATAAACACAGCAATTACAATAGGGCCTTCGCACCACTCGGTGCTCGGGCCCTAATAAAATATGTCCAGCTGCTTTAACGTGAAAATAAGTTGTTCACTGGCTCCTCACACAGACACATGTCAGGAGTCAGGCGTGTGCGCAGCTTGTTTACAGTGAGGGCAGCCACTGAGAACACGTGTTCTATTCAACTAGCATCCTGATTAAAAAGAAAGAAAGAAACTCCAAGTACTTCATGTAAGCTGCGTATTCACAGCGAGCACAAATGGAAATATTGTTTAACACGTGGCAGTCTCCTACTTTGATCCATTCTGGGACTATATTCTGACGGAGCACTGCTACATGCGCACTGAGATCACGCCGCACCTGAAAACACACACCGTCAACATACCAGCATGGCTAGGCTGCTGAGAACTGTCCAACAGACAGCGCATCGCTTGACACAGTTTTCAATGCAGGCTCTCATTCCGCTGGTGCAATGCACTCTCATGTGTGTGCGCACGCCTGTGTGTGTGTGTGTGTCAGGGGGCGGAACTCCTCTGCATGCAGAGACAGAAACGACACGCTGAGCAGAACGGAGGCTGCCACTCCTCAAAAAAAATTCAAACTAAATATCAGAGAAATACTGCCGGGGCAATTAATAATAAAAATAAAATGCACAGGACAATCCTCAGCAAATGAGTGCATGTGAGAAAAATGTGCGGGCCGCACTAACACTAAACTTTGATGTCAAGTGGGGGGCCATAAAATATCGGCTCGCGGGCCGCTACTTTGAGACCCCTGCCCTGGACCCACGGGCCAGGCAGGCGCAGCAATTCTGTGCAAACCGGGCCTCCCCTGCGATGTGTCCTGCGTACATGCTGGCGACGGGGGCCGGCTGGTCGTGGCAGATCTGGGGAAGAACAGAGAGAAACTAAGAATCATGAACATTTACGAAAGTAATGAGGAAACAGAAAGGAAAGAATTTATTAGGAAAAAATTAAATAAATGGATAACTGGGAAATGCGTGTTGGTGGGAGATTTTAACATTATTTTAACAGCAAACGATACCTCAAACAGCAACACACTGAAAAATGACGTCAGCAGGCAAGAGCTCAACCACCTAATTTCAACCCGTAACCTCATAGACATCTGGCGAACACTCAACCCGGGCACAAGGGACTACTCCAGGAGGCAGATAGTCAGAGGGGAGCTGAAGCAATCGCGCATCGACCTGGCTTTGGTGTCTCCTGGAGTAGTCCCCATCATAAACCCAGTCAAATACATAAAGAACAGATGGAGCGTCCACTCTGTAACCCAGGTCATTTTATGGGTTTTGTATTTTAATCACCTGTTTTTACCGTCCGAACTATCGCGAGGGTTTAACGCGGCTCCGCGAGATGCCGCGTGATTTCCGTGTCTCTGTTTTAAAAAATGGCTGCGCCCTGCTCAGAGCACTGCGGTGAGTCGGTTCGATGGGAGCTACAGGTAGTTAAACAATTCCTCTTAATGTACTCTGTACTTTTTATTATCGAAATTGACTGGTTCACTTCTTAATCCTTTTAGATGCCTCTTTACCGCATACAAACCGTCTGCAAAACTTATGCACAATCGACCAAGACTGGTGAGTCAATTGTTGTTGTTGTTTGTCAGCTCGGACCTAGCGTGTTAGCCTAGCTCCGAGCTGGTGCTTGAGACTAGTCGGACAGTGTGTGTTGTAGCGCTGACTACACTTGTCCCTGTGTTATTGTGCTCATTTAGCACAGTCTTTTTTAATTAAGTTAATCATGTACATGTGGAAACTGTAAGAATGTTTAAGTATTGTCAACTTACTGACTGGTGAAAGTTAATGTTATGTTTAATACAATGTTGGACCTGTTTTACACAGGCCAGGTCCTATATGCAGATGGCGAGCTACCCTCTAAGAACCTGAAATCCTCAATACTTCCTCCAGAGCGGTAGGAGGCATTGTAGCCTGATTTTACCTCACTGACCTACACGGACATCTGAGAAAGAACTGATTGAGCTAACCCATGAACTGTTCCGTACACTCTTTTGCCAACTGGGAAATCTGAGACCAAGAGGACAGTTTTGTAAACTCAGTTCATCGGAATTAAGAACATTGAAATCGAATGAAAGTCCTGCTTGGATTTGAAACTGACATCATGATGGAGCACTGCTTAAGCAACATCAAATTCTAGAATCTTCTTGTAAATATGACTCACTGTAAATATTATTTTTTTTCCTTCTGTTACAATATATTATATTTTCAGCATACTTGTGTTTCCTGTGGTGTTTTAAACAAATCCACGTTCCTCCCTGAGCCGAGCTATTAGATCTTCTGAGCCCAGTAACTATATGTAAAACAATAACATCTACATCACATTGGTTACATAAATTTTGGCGAGCTAGCCAGGAGGAACATTAGGTTTGTTTAATTCACCGTGGGTTCATTGATATATTGATTTATTTTCTTTCATTTTGTTCATCCTTTCAAATATGGATGAATTTCAAAAATTAGGCATTAAGGTACCTAATTCAGTCTTGGTCGAAGGCATAACAGGAACAGTGATCGATGAGGAAGTGATTAATTTTCTTAAACGGTATGGGTCGATTAATAAGTCTGAAATAATTTCAGATTCAACCTCAGAGTTTGATGAGGCACTGGTTGTTGAATTCAACAGTTGCGCAGCTATAGTTGAACTGCATCCAATATTACCATACACATTGACTTCAGTCGATAGGGAAGTAACATTCTTCATCTCAGAATTATCAACCGTTTATGCCGCGTATGTCGCCAAGAAGAAAACCAATGCGTATTTGTCTGAACTACAGAATGTAGCTAAACTGTCTGGAAGAGAGTATACAGAGGTGCTAACAACAATGATGACTCAGATTGGACTTTCTGTTGCGGAGCTTCAGCCAGCTCAAGTGAAAGAGCCACCGGAGGACATGGAAGCTTCAGTGTCACAGTCAAAGCCATCACTGAGGAGATCATTGACAGTACCACCTGTTACCACGGTGCCTGCCCCTAATACCACCGACCCCGGATCAGGAAGTGAGCCACCTGCTGCCGGGACAAATACAACACATGCAGAGGTGAGACAATTGATCAGAAATGTTGATATAAATCCACCAGAAATTCAGCGCTTAGTAGTGGAGCACATTGTGAAAAAGGAGGAAAAGCGAAGGCTGAAAGTTTTTTCAGGCCGATTGCCGAGACCAACACAAGAAGCAGACTATGAAACATGGAAATCAGATGTTGAGCTATTATTACGCGATCCATCTGTGTCTGATCTGCAGCGATCCAGCCGAATTGTGGAAAGCTTGTTACCTCCAGCAGCAGACTTGGTCAAGCAGTTGAGCCCAGATATGCTGCCAGCTGTGTATTTAAACACATTAGAGTCTGCTTACGGAACAGTCCAAGATGGTGATGAGCTGTTTGCAAAGTTTATGGACACTTACCAGGATGCTGGGGAAAAAGCATCTACTTACCTGCAACGGCTTCAAGTAGCTCTGAATCTGGCTGTGAAAAGAGGGGGAGTGTTAGAGAACGATTTGAACCGGCACCTACTGAATCAATTCTGCAGAGGGTGCTGGGACGACACACTGATTGCTGAACTACAACTCAAGCAAAAGAAACTACAACCACCCACCTTTTCTGAATTACTTCTTCTTCTACGGACAGAGGAGGACAGAGAAGCAGCCAAAGCACTCCGGAAGAAACAGCATTTCGGGTCAGTTAAACAGAAACCCAGCACACATGTTCATTCAGTTTACATGAACAAGGAGGAGGGAAACGCCATTGCTGCTCTCACCCGTGTTACCCAGCAGCTAGCTGAACAACTGGCGGATGTGCAGCGACAGTTAGCTAAGCTAACAACAACAGCCAACCAGCCACAGGTCACTGCTCATCACAAACCTTCAACTCTGGGAAAACAGTTTGGAAGAGAGAAAGTCACACCATCTCGACAACTTAGACCAGGATATTGTTTTAGGTGTGGTGAGGATGGTCACATTAGGCCACAATGTGACAACAAACCAGATCCTGCTCTAGTTAGCCGAAAGAAAAGACAGTTTGCGAAGAACCAGAACTCTTCATCCCACAATAATCATTTAAACTGAACTCGGTTCCCGTCGTGGGACAAACTGGAACCAGAGGGAAACAAACCCGTCCCAAGAAAGAGAAACCTGTTGGCTGTGCAACATTTACATCCAAAGAAGGGGAAAGAACAACTATACCACAGGGATTAATTGGCTCAAAATGTTCAGCAGAAATAGGAGTAAATGGACACACCTGCAGCTGCCTTTTAGACACAGGTTCACAAGTCACAACCATTCCCATTTCGTTCTACAACCAGAAACTGAGTGATCAGCCTGTGAAACCACTGCATGACCTAGTAGAGGTGGAAGGTGCAGCAGGACAGGCTGTGCCATACTTGGGGTATGTAGAGCTGACCATCACGTTTTCCAAAGAGTTTCTAGGAACAACCTTTGAAGTACCGACACTTGCTTTAGTGGTACTTGACAACCGACCACAAGGACCATCATCGGTACTTGTTGGAATGAACACCCTAGAGCCCTTGTATGAACAGTATTTTGAAAGTGAACGTTCAGATTACCAGCCTACTGCTCCAGGATATCGTGCAGTTCTGAAGATTTTGCAGTTGAGACACAGGCAGAGCAAAGGGGGAAGTGCTGGAACGGTGAGACTGACAAGTCAAACTCTGGTCCTCATTCCAGCTGGTTAGACTATTGTCCTAGAGGGTTCTGCAAAACCGAGCACCCCTTTCAAAGTTCCCTGGGTCGTTGTGGAGCAACCTACTTCACCCTTGCCGGGAGGTTTGTGTGTGCAGAGCTGTTTAGTTACAGTCCCCAATCATTTACCATATAAAATCCCTGTAATAATGAAGAATGAGTCTGGACAGAATATTTTCATACCACCATTCTCTGTCATTGCGGACATTGGTGCAGTACCAACCATTCTGTCTCAACGAGTCACTTCTTCAAAACCTGAACATAAGCCCCTGGAATTCAACTTTGGTGATTCACCTATTCCATCAGAGTGGAAGAAACGAATTACTTTAACACTGAACAACATGCCAGAAGTATTCTCGCATCATGATCTGGACTTTGGATGCACAGACAAAGTGAAGCATCGAATCACACTTCATGACAAAACTCCCTTCAAACACAGAGCACGACCAATTCACCCTCAAGATCTTGAGGCAGTCCGAAATCACCTTCGTGACTTACTAGACGCCGGTGTTATCAGAGAGTCAGAATCACCCTTCTCATCACCCATTGTCGTAGTTCGTAAACGCAATGGTGACATCAGATTATGCATCGACTACCGGAAATTGAACCTACAAACGGTTAAAGATGCATATGCACTGCCAAACCTGGAAGAATCATTCACTGCATTAACCGGATCCAAATGGTTCACGGTCTTAGACCTGAAATCTGGATACTACCAGATAGAAATGAGTGAAGAAGACGAGCATAAAACTGCTTTTGTCACTCCACTTGGGTTTTGGGAGTGGAACCGAATGCCGCAAGGAATAACAAACGCTCCAAGCACATTTCAGAGATTGATGGAAAAGTGTATGGGAGATCTTCATCTCAAAGAAGTGCTAGTCTTCTTAGATGACATCATTATCTTCTCTGACACTCTGGAAGAACATGAAAAACGACTACTTCGAGTGTTTTCTCGCTTGAAAGAGTTTGGTTTGAAGTTATCACCAGAAAAATGCAAATTTTTCCAAACCTCTGTGCGATACTTAGGCCATATAGTATCTGAGAGAGGTGTTGAAACAGATCCTGAAAAAGTGAAGACATTAAAATCCTGGCCAGTCCCACAAAATCTGAAGGAACTTCGATCATTCCTGGGTTTCGCTGGGTATTACCGAAGATTCATCAAAGGTTATGCTAACATTGTAAAGCCACTAAACGAACTCACCCGTGGTTATGCTCCAGTACGCAAATCCACCAAGGTGAAGAACACCAAAGCAAAATACCTCGACCCAAAACAGTCTTTTGGAGAAAGTTGGACCGATGCACAACAAACTGCTTTTGAAACAGTCATTGATAAGTTAACTTCAGCACCTGTTCTTGGTTTTGCTAACCCCAAACTTCCCTACATCTTACACACAGATGCAAGCATGACTGGATTGGGAGCTGTGTTATACCAAGAACAAGAAGGTCAACTACGCGTCATTGCTTATGCCAGCCGAGGTTTGACATTAAGTGAGTCGAGATATCCAGCTCACAAACTGGAATTCTTAGCTTTGAAATGGAGTGTAGCTGAGAAGTTCCATGACTACTTGTATGGAGCCAATTTCACAGTTGTCACAGACAATAACCCACTCACATATATACTTACCTCAGCTAAGTTGGATGCTACCAGTCACCGATGGTTAGCTGCATTGTCAACTTATTCCTTCAATTTACAGTATCGAGCTGGTCGACAAAACATTGACGCTGACACCTTATCGAGACGAACAGATGGAGATGTTCCCCAAAGTTCTTCCGGTACGGAAGAAGAATTGGTTCACCATCTGACCAGAAAGCTATGTGAACCCATTGAAACACAGGACATTCCTTCTGACATCGTGGATGCAATCTGTCAAAATTGTTTAATTAGGGCACATCAACCCACTCCATCTCAACCCATGGTTGCTCTGGTTGAATCTATGTCAGTGTCTGTTAATTCCATCCCTGACAGTTACCTCCACGAAGACAGTCATGGTTTACCTGTGATTCCATCTTTATCCCACTTAGAGCTAAGAGAAGAGCAAAGAGCAGACCCCGCTATCCGTGAGGTCATTCATCAGCTTGAGACTGGGGAGAAAATTCCTCCCACAGCCCGTGATGAGTTACCTGAGCTTCCTTTGCTACTGCGTGAGTGGAAAAGACTGGAACTGGCAGATGGAATCTTGTACCGGAGACGGCAGGAAGAGAACCAAAACCTCTTACAGTTGGTCCTCCCGCCAGATCTTCGTCCTGTTGTTTTAAAGAGTTTACGCCATGATATGGGACACATGGGAATCGAAAGAACTCTTCATTTGGTTCGCCAACGCTTCTTCTGGCCGCGGATGGCAGCTGATGTAGAGCGTTGTGGACGATGTGTGAGACGCAAGACACTAGCGGAGAAAGCTGCTCCATTAGTTAACATTCAAACCAGCCGGCCACTTGAACTTTTGTGTATGGATTTTCTAACACTCGAACCTGACAGTAGCAACACCAAAGACATCTTGGTTTTAACAGATCATTTCACCAAGTTTGCCGTTGCTATTCCCACTTCCAACCAAAAGGCCAGAACAGTAGCAAAGTGTCTCTGGAATGAATTTATGGTATATTACGGAATTCCTGAACGCATACATTCAGACCAAGGACCAGACTTTGAGTCCAAATTGATCAGAGAGCTGTGTGAAGTTGCTGGAATCAAGAAAAGCCGAACAACACCGTACCATCCAAGAGGAAATCCAGTTGAACGCTTCAATCGCACTCTACTTGGCATGCTTGGTACATTAGAAACCAAACAGAAGTCAAAGTGGCGGGAATACGTCAAACCCTTGGTACATGCATACAATTGCACAAGGAATGATGTCACAGGATTCACACCTTATGAACTGATGTTTGGTCGTTGTCCACGTCTTCCCGTTGACCTAGCTTTTGGATTGCCAGCTTGGGAAGGACAGCCCATTTCCCATTCACAGTATGTAAAGGACCTTCGGACTCGATTGGAGGAAAGTTACAAACTTGCTTCTAAAAATGCACTCAAATCTGCTGTAAAGAACAAAACCCGGTTTGACCAACATATCACGCCTTGCAGTCTGGATGTTGGAGATCGAGTGCTAGTCCGAAATGTTCGTCTACGTGGAAAGAACAAATTGCAGGATAAATGGGAGCAGCAGGTGTACAAAGTTGTTAAGAGAGCTGGAGATCTACCAGTATACACCGTGCAGCCCGAAAATCAGGGTGGACCTTCTCGCACTTTGCACCGCGACCTACTGTTTCCATGTGGTTTCCTACCAGCAGAGGACATTCCCACAATTACACCTGCAAAACGACCAAAAACCAGAAGTCAGACTCAACCACAGCTGAATGTTGAAGAAGAGGAGAAAGACACTGATTCAGATGTCTCCGAAAATGGACCTCCCATCATGTTCAGTATGGCATATGAGAGACCATGGAAACCAACAGTTGAACCCTCAATCATTCTTCCACCACCTATTGATATCCCTGGGTCGGAGGTAGAGGAATTACCACCTGTGGAACAACACTTACCTGACGAAGATTTGTTGCTTTCAAGTGATTCATCTACATCTGGAGAGGGGATACCAGTGGAGTTGCCTGTGGAAGAAGATCCTGAACCAGACTTACCAGAACCAGCAGAGTCAACTGAGGAAGAGGAAATAATCCCTGAAGTACATGTTGAACACTTACCTGAAAATGAGTTGTCATCAGAATCTGAGGCTGAAGACCCTGGGGTTGTCCAATCTGAGTCATCCATAGATCGTAGCAGTCTTAGGTCTGGTGCCACACCTCATAATTCACCTGAATCCGAAACAGCACTCAGGCGATCCACTAGGGAACGCAGATCACCTAACCGCCTTAAGTATTCAGCGTTAGGTAACCCATTACTTTCAGTTGTTCAGACTCTATTGCACAAAATATCTAGTGCATATATAGAGGCACTCCATCATGTCCCTGTAACAGATATTGCTCCAAAAGAGCAGACTCTATTAGACCCATGCAACGGGACGTGCATGAACTAAAGGGGGGAGGGTGTAACCCAGGTCATTTTATGGGTTTTGTATTTTAATCACCTGTTTTTACCGTCCGAACTATCGCGAGATTTTTTAAACTATCGCGAGGGTTTAACGTGGCTCCGCGAGATGCCGCGTAATTTCCGTCTCTGTTTTAAAAAATGGCTGCGCCCTGCTCAGAGCACTGCGGTGAGTCGGTTCGATGGGAGCTACAGGTAGTTAAACAATTCCTCTTAATGTACTCTGTACTTTTTATTATCGAAATTGACTGGTTCACTTCTTAATCCTTTTAGATGCCTCTTTACCGCATACAAACCGTCTGCAAAACTTATGCACAATCGACCAAGACTGGTGAGTCAATTGTTGTTGTTGTTTGTCAGCTCGGACCTAGCGTGTTAGCCTAGCTCCGAGCTGGTGCTTGAGACTAGTCGGACAGTGTGTGTTGTAGCGCTGACTACACTTGTCCCTGTGTTATTGTGCTCATTTAGCAGTCTTTTTTTTTTAATTAAGTTAATCATGTACATGTGGAAACTGTAAGAATGTTTAAGTATTGTCAACTTACTGACTGGTGAAAGTTAATGTTATGTTTAATACAATGTTGGACCTGTTTTACAGGTCCTATATGCAGATGGCGAGCTACCCTCTAAGAACCTGAAATCCTCAATACTTCCTCCAGAGCGGTAGGAGGCATTGTAGCCTGATTTTACCTCACTGACCTACACGGACATCTGAGAAAGAACTGATTGAGCTAACCCATGAACTGTTCCGTACACTCTTTTGCCAACTGGGAAATCTGAGACCAAGAGGACAGTTTTGTAAACTCAGTTCATCGGAATTAAGAACATTTAAATCGAATGAAAGTCCTGCTTGGATTTGATCTTCTGAGCCCAGTAACTATATGTAAAACAATAACATCTACATCACATTGGTTACAACTCACTTCTCCAGATCCAAATACAGATGGCCGGCAGGTCCAGGAATGGGGGGTTATGGATTTTAAATAGCAGTATTTTAAAAGACAAAACATTCATTAATAAAACTAGAAAATTTTTGAACGATGTGCGAGAGGAAATGATAGAAAATGACTTACTGGGATGGTGGGAGGGAGTGAAGGAAATAATCAAAAAGTTGTGCATCAGATACTGCAAAAGGAAAAAGTGGGAGGAAAAGCAGGAAGAGAGGGAACTGCTTGAAATAATCCAGACGGAACAGAAAAAGATGGAAAAGGACCCAAAAAGAGACATAACAGCTCTGTCAGTGGCTCAATCCAAGCTACACAACATAACTGTGAACAAATGCAAGGCGGCAGCGATCAGGGCAAAGGCGGAGTATTTAATAGAGGGCGAAAAATCCACCGCATTTTTTGTGGGCATGGAAAAACAAAAACAACAAAGGGCATATATAAAAGAGATAATCAACAGAGGGAAAAACTGTTAGTGAAATTGAAGATGTGCTTTTAGTAGCGCAAGATTTTTATAAAGAACTGTTCACTAGTCAAAATATCAGTGAAGAACACATTGACAGAAACATGGCTGACCTACACAGAACACTGGATGAAGCCGATAGAGGGATCTGTGACTCCGACCTCACCCTACAGCAACTCATGGTAGCCATTGATGGGCTTAACAGCAACAGAAGCCCAGGATGGGACGGCCTGACGGCCAAGTTTCATAAGGTATTCAAATTACAACTGGCCCCCATCCTACTGGTGATCTACACAGAAATAGAAAAGGGAAAAAAAAGAGAAGGGAAAAACAACTGAAAACTTTTCAAAAGGAGTCATAACACTGGTGTTTAAAAAGAAAGGGGAGGAAAATAAACTGGAAAACTACAGACCAATCAGCTTACTGAACACTGACTATAAAATTCTGGCGAAAACACTGGCAAACAGGTTAAAACAGGTGATAGAGGGGGTGGTGGGTCCTGGTCAGGCGTACGGCATGCCGGGCAGAGACATCTCGGACTCTGTCCTGGCCGTCAGGTGCCTGATCAGACACATGTGCACAACCGGGGGTTTTTTGATTAGCATCGACTTTGAAAAAGCGTTTGACCGTGTTGAACACGCCTTTTTGTGGCGAGTCCTGGAAAGGCTGGGGTTCGGAGAGCGGTACATTAAATGGATCAGGACTTTGTACAGCGGGGCCACCAGCTGCGTTAAAGTGAATGGCAGCCAAGGTGGACAGGCCCTTACCAGGTGGTGGTGCACTCCACCACCTGGTACCTGAATGAAGTATTTTCCCACGGGCTGACGCAGAAACAAATCTTATAGAATGTCGCTACTTCATATACCCTCATTGGAGGAATTTCCAACACCTCAGCGACGAGGTGAGTTACAAATATTTAAGACTCACTTTGTAATCTAATGTGCTGACATTAAGTGTATTTATATAAAAATAACAATTTAGTGCTACACTAATTTGTTTGGCATCAAACTGCTGGGAAACATATTCTGGAAAAATAAGCATGCCTTGTTCATGAGAGAGATGGGAAGCCATCCATGTTGCCTCTGGGCTAAATCCAGCACTGGGATGGTGGCTGCTTGCTTGTGTCCATGGGGGTACATTGAAATGATAGCTTCGATCCTCTGCAGAGGGAAATTATACATCGAAATTACTGTGCATTCCTCTTTTGTAATATGACAATAAAACTGTTCATACAATAGAATGACATTGAGATATTTACAAAAATTCCATGGTACCTGACTTTAACAAGTCTGAAAGGTTCAAGTTTACTCAGGAAAAAAAAATTGGCATACACAAACCTGAAATATCACATTTGGGTTTTGAAGGAAAAGACACTGCTCAACATCCGCCTCACCTTTTTGTTTTCCTCAGTAAACTCAAATGGAATATCAGGGTTGTTGTCAGGAGTATCTCTGTGCTAAAACAGAAATACCACAATGTTAAATGAGTCAGCCTAATATAGTTTGCCCCAAATCAAATTTATCAGCCAAGCTATTAAATTCTGTTCACAAGCTATCAAAGATCTGCAGCTGTTATTATGGGTGGATGTTCACTCACAGGTTTAGAAGCAGCTAACAGTGTCTGATAAAATATTGATAACCTATCATGTAAGCCCAGAGGGGAAACAGGTGCTGCCATCCGACATGAAATACTTTCAACACAGATAACAATTGTTTTCTGCTCCTGCACACAGTGTCCCCCTATGAGAAGCAAATGCTAAGCAATTAGGAGCAAGTACCAACTTTTACATGTAATAGAGCCTGAAGTTAAACCTGTAAACAAATTGCATTCCTGATTGAAGAAGAACATATCGTACACTGGCCAAAAACACTTGACTTTACTGTCAAGGGACAGTGAAACCATAGTATGTTCCCATGCTGCAGTGCAACTTTGATGTGTCAAAGGGAAGCATATACATCAAATGCATGGAGGGGGCCAAAACCATGTGCTATAATGTCTTGGACAGGCATGTGAGGGAGGGAAACCTCGGTGAAAAGGTTGCCTATTACTGGCAAGAAGCAGGGTGCCTCTGGAGTGAATGATGGCTTTGATGGGACATGCTGCCCAGTTATGTCCAGTATTCTGGTCAATAACAACTGCTGTGTCCCCTGTGCTGACCCTAAAGTGCCAAAACAAACCTCCGTTTGTGGCAACATGTCAGCACTTCAGTCTTCCTCCTGCCAGAATCAAAATAGAGATGTTACTACAACCCTTCTTTTGCTGTTTTCATTTCTAGTTGTCTGCTCTAAACTTTGTTTTTAATATGTTGTCATTTGCTGCACACATAAAAAACAAACCACACACCTCTGACAATTGACAGTAAGAGCTATACTTTTATGTTGCGCCAACATTGTATTGTATTTGCACAGTCAACTGAAGAAGCTTGGCAAACAAGAAAAGGTTGTCCTGCAAACTCAGCAGCATGTGGGTTCAATGGAACTGGGCACAGTGGAGTGTCAGCCACGTCACCCACATCGCTGTCTTAATGCCGTTTGCACCACAGTAAAAGTATTTATACAATATGTATCTGGTCAAGTGTTTGGCTTGACAGTTACAACACACACGGAGGATACATGTGTGACATGCAACTGTGACTTTAGCGCACATGTCCAAACAAAATCTGTAAAATTGTGTTAGCACACCACACAAGATGAAACCACAAGCTTAATACTGAGAGTTACTAAAAGTGATCATGCTGGGTGGAAGTATATTAAAATTCCCATTTGAATTATTAAAGTGGAATCAAATTTATGTTATTTCAAAAAACACCTTTCACAACTGCAGATATCATAATGAGATCTCAGATATCTTTAGACTACAAAGGCAAAGCATCTTCACTTGAACACACGAATGAATCTACAGAGCACAAATACATATTGCATAGTACACTAAGATCAATACTGTACATTAATAGACATAAAGTACATACTAAATATTAAATAAGCAGCAACATTCAATAACAGTGATAACATGCACTATGTTTTCAGCTTTGATTCGTCACTACAAACTGCTATTTAGGCAGCAGTCTACACATTCTGGAAATTGTTTTCTCCACCCCAACAGCTAAATTCAGCCTCACCATGTTTGAATTTTAAGGCAGTTGACCTCAGAGCTTTAGCAGGCTTACAGAGTGACAGTAGTATTTTGGTCCTAAACCATTAAGTGATTTGTAAAAGTTTGTAAATGACAGACTTACAGACACACACTGTCCTTTTCATGTAATATCAGTACCTATTGCACTGAGGCTCGCAGAGTTTCATCACTGCAATCATTCATTTCACCAGCCTGGAGATAAGGTGGACGCCAAGTTGTTGCTGTGTTTTGGCTTGATACCATTCTGTCTACTGGCATGCCAATCATGGCTGTCCTGACAGGCATCCAAATCCAAACCATAGACACAGTCACAGTGGGAACAACAGGTTATCAATCCTGTGAACTCACAGAACTCACAGTACAACCACGCGTTGACTGACAGAGTACTTTTACAGGAACCTCATTTACAACAATCAATACAAACTTCTCCCAATACACTGACTGGTTTTAATGTGTTTCTTCTCAGGGAGGGAAACTCACCTGACCATCACATGACCATCACCTACCGCCAGCTGCTGAGCCAGGTCTGCCGCTGTGCTAATGTGCTCAAGCAAATGGGTGAGAACAATTAAACCAAAGTCAGAGGAAGTGCTATATGTAGATCAGACAAATAAATCTATGAGACACTTATGTAATGCATTACATGATACTGTCGGTGTGACAGTATCAGCCCCAGTGTGAACACACTAGAAGCTGCTGCAGCCTCAACAGGAGCCTGTGGATGAATAATGAGAGAGTGAGGCCTCCCAGCAAAGTGCTCGCCCCTGTATGAAATCTGCTTGGGGCCAAACCTTTCGCCTGCGTCGAGCATGGGGCTTCTTGTAACGGTGTGTCGTTCATTGTCTGTCAGAGGCTTTCGCACACAGCTGCAGGCATGTGCAATTTGGAGTCCAATTTTTGACAGATTGCACGCTGGCGAAATCAGCATGGAGCCCTCAAAAAGGTTAATGCTGCCAGCAGGGCACCTGGAGAACGGAGGCCATTTAGCAAAATTGATTAAGATTTTTTAATCCATGCAAATGGCTTTTACTTAACAGAATAGCAGGTCTATTTAAAAAGTAAACAAATAACAGCCACTGAAGCGAGACACCAAGCTGTCATCTCTACAGCTTCCATCAGCCTGAATGGAAACAGAGCACCGCAAGAGGCGGAGCTACACAGCTGAATATAACGTGTAACGCACTATGGGGCCATAGATGTAATAAAGCAACAAAAGTAGCTTCGGCTATGGAGCCTGAGTGTGTGAATAAGACACCAAAGAAAATAATAGAGCTCAAATATATTATGTAAAAACAGATATGCAATAGGACAGTAACAGCAAGTTATGAATGATAATCTATTTATTACTATGTAATATATATAAACAGGTATTCAGTAATAATATGCACAATAAACAATCCAAACTGTGATGACAGAAGGTCACTCTGCAGTTCTGTCCATATTTCAGCTCATTCAGGAAACAATAGTTCATTCAATGTTCCAAAAAAAGGTTTGAGTTCAAGAAAAAAAAATGGGGAAAACTCAAATAGGTCCGTAGTAGGAGGCCAAAAAAAAAGGTTTTTATAATCCTACAGCGTCACAGGGTGATCGGGCAGCTCGCCATGTTGAACTGGATTTCAAACTAAAGGAAAAAACCCTGACCTAAACAAGGTCAAACACACACATTAAAATTCAGTATGAATGAAATGATCTTCCATCAAGAAAGTAAATAAATACATCCATACATAACGATGCATAATGATGAATAAATAATACCATTAATGCTATTGGTCATACAGCGTATAACGCTCAGGTTATTTAATGATAACATTTATAAATCAATCATTCAACTTTCAAGCTTTGGGTAAAGGTGAAGCTAATGATGCACTTTATAATACATCAAATTAAATCAGCAATAAGCTAGTCACAGGTTCATAACATTTAAATGTTTAGACAAACAAACAATTTGTTTGTGCATGTCGATGGGTCAGTTCAGAAGCCCCATAGGCCGGTTTGGCTTTAACCAGAAAAGCAACAAAAACTATACAAAACGAACAAAACAACCAATGATAAAGAATTCAGTCGATACTTTAACACTATGCCTAACATTCGGCCATAAAAGTAACACAAATAGCACGGTCTATTAAAATAAAGACCGGTATTAACAGCGTTAGCTACGCTAGCTTAGCCATTAGCCTAGCGGTTAGCCTATAGGCTTTTAAATGGGCGACCGCGGCACCGCATTCGATAATAAACCAAAGTTCACAGGGTCAATAAATGACTCGCCGCTGAGTGGATATTTACGGAGATGATGTAGATTCAATCGGCGCGGTTTGTTTGGGTCATGAAGCAGTTTAATCGTTACTTTTGCCAGAATGCTAACCGGAGCACGCCAACCACAGGGACGGCAGCGGCCATGGAGCCAGAGGAAACGCGGGGTTGTGCCCCGGAAGTTAAAGGGACACACCCCGCCACAATAAAGCGGTGACAGGAAGTGAGACGCTGTCTGTGTTATGTGGGTTACAAAAGGCTGCATGTTGGAGTGAAGAGCTGCTGTGTTCTCTCTGGTGTTCATTCAGCACAGCTGGAAATAATGCTCCTCATTAGTACTCAGTGCACCACCACCTCCATCCTTCTTTGCTACCGAGTCAGGGTTAGGGAGTTGGCCCCGGAGGACACCGCCCTTCGGCCCTGGAGACCGCTCTCCCCTGTGTTGCCGACCACAGTCTGGATCAGGACAGGAACGGCTAACAGCAATCATATATACTGTAGAAGCCATAGATGGTGGCAGTGCAGCTGTTTTGTTATAAAAAGGCAGCTTTATTTATATAATTTATTTAGAAACAGATGCTCACTGCATTCTATGACGTGGTTATTTAAGAGTCCCAGCTGCTCATCTAAAGCGTCATGTTACCATGGAGACAGAGAGCGGTTCAAAGGTAAGTGTCACTCAGCTTTAGTTGGAGCATTGCCATAGTTACACAGTTTATGTCTCAGGCCTTTGCAGCATCGTGAGTAACTTTGTTTTTACCTTATCTTATTGATCTTTAGATGGAATCTGATGGTGTGGTTTTGTGCTTGTGTTGACATTTTTTTACATTTGATCGAGTGCTTCTTTGACTGTTGTGGTCTTCGACTGTAGAGGGCGCTAGCCGCTGGTAGGACCTTTGTTGCTTGTAACAAACATATATCAACAAATTGCTCTCTGTGTTTTATCTTGTATCTATTGGGAGGGATGCCTAAGATAAAAACATGTAGGTTCTAGTTCAATGTTGATTTGTAGGATTTCCTGCATTATTTCTACAATTTCTGTCCAAAATTCTTTCATCTTGGTGCAAACTGCAACAATTCTCTGCCCTGCATTTAACACACACGTCTAAAACATTTGGATTGAATTTACTTAATCTTGCAGGAGTCAAACTCTCATCAACCATTTATATTTAGACATACAACGTATTAATAATACTGAATTCAGTTTTAGTTCATAAATGCATATTGACTGTTGGTAATTAGTTGTATGTGTTTGTTTTCAGTTTCACACTTTCCAATAAACCTGTTGAGACGAGCGGACTGTCGTCAGAGTCTTAGAAGGAAGACTGGAGCAGACATATAGTGAGTACTTTGTTGTTTGTCGTCCGGTTGTCATGGTGATGGGGAATATTTGCGTCACGTGGTGTAGGTGGTGACAACCGGATTGTATTAAAGGGGCACTCACTCACCGTCACAGGTGTTAGGAGGAGAGAAGAAGCTGGGTGGCCACAGTTTTTGTTGACCGCAGCGTGTCGTAACATAACGCAGCACATCATACCGTAACCATAGCGCACACCTTTGCACGTTCATCACCGGGTTATTCTTTTGGTTTATGTTTTCATCTCCCCAATGCAGCGTTTTATCCCATGTCCATCTACTATATCAAACCTCATCAAGAGGCAGAAGGCCTCATTTCACATATAGCTACAGCGCCTCATACAGAGAGGCAGGGCCCATCTCTCCTCTCATCTGGGACTTTGGAGCTTTGAGGAAGCCGCTATATATACTGCTGCTGTTTAGCTATGTGCAGCTCCTTGTCTTCCGCTGACAGACACAGACATAAAAACAGGCATATGAGCCACAGAGCTGTACGAACCCCTGGAAGATCCATACATTCATATATTATAATATATGAGTGACACATGGTGCTAGAGCAGACTGTCCAACTGATGAAGTCCAAAACGGGCATTAAATGGCACCAAAACATCCCCAGAAGCTGGCATGTGAGCCACAGATCGCCACATGCCACTAACACAGTCAGACATGGCACTTTGAGATCGCCACATGCCACTTCATCAAGCGAGGCAGGCCAAATGCCACTTTGGGGTAGACCGACAGGATACGGATTCTCATTTAACTGGACTTGTAACACAGACAGTGTGTCAAGTAACAACAAGTGTGGCCAAGTTTACGAGTTATTGTTAAAGTGAGTTTAGTTTAGGGCTGATTGTTAAGGAAATAACATGTAACCACTCAGTAATAGTTAGGGCCCGAGCACCGAATGGTGCAAGAGCCCTATTGAAACCTTAGGGATTACTACCCAACAGGAAGTCCGCCATTTTGACTTTTGCGGTCATTTTTTGCCTATTTGTGACCCTGCTACAAAACTTTTCACGCCTCGCATACTTCATCCAATTGGGCTGAAATTCACTGCGTCCACTCAGGACACCAAAACTCTTACAAAAGAGTTACGGTGTGGCGGGGGCATGGCCTCAAAGTTGACCATTTGCCAATACAAAGAAACACAGTATTTTCTGCCATACCTCCAACATACTTCATGCAATGTGGACAAAATCTTACAGTACTGCTATGGACCCGAGTCTGAACAGATATATATGCTAATATGATGACACGGTCATAGCGCCACCTCCCAGCAGGAAATTTCTCTTTTAAACATGTTTTTGTTCTACGTCTCTGGAAATGAGAGGAGAGAAGAGCATAGGACAGGAAACTGCAATGGCCCTGCGGGTCGCAAGGTGCGCGGGGGCCCGCAATGCTGCTTGCAGCTTTAATTTCCACCTGCTGTTGGTTCGGAGTTGAGTACATGGCTAAGATGCAGGAAGATGCATCTCACAGTCCTCTTACATGTTTTATGTTTGTGCAGGATTGCTCTTAGGACCGTGACAGGGCATCCAGAGGAAATGGCGAAATTCTGTCTCGGTTTTTCACTGACACTGGCACTGTGTCTTGGGGCCGGCTTGGCTGTTTCAGGCCTTTGCTACTATATGTATAGGAAGAAGAAGAAGACAGCAGATGAGCTTGATGTGAGTAAGAATGTATTTCATTAACATTATATAGCAGTAGTCTGCAAAGTGAATTGCGGTTCTGACTGCTAATACTTACAGAGGGACTGTTGCATTCAGTGCATGCTGACAGCTCACTAGTCTCTGACAAAGAAGTACACCATGCAAAAATGCTTGAGAAAAGCTCTCCTACTTGTTTAACCAAAATCCTTTGCAGCCCTTTAACATGTTGTTGGTGATGGTCATGCAGCGTAATGTGCAAGTTTGTAAAACCTCCATGTGCCATCTGACTATGTGTGTGTCATATTCAGAATGCCTCCCACATCAACATAGATGGAAACCTTAAAGACACTTTGGAGGTTACACCAGGAGCACGTCTGCAGTATGCTGTTGTTGAAGGTAACCAGAACTGGATCATTTCTAATACAAACAAGTGATGATTATGTATTTCCACTTCATACTGTATGTTTGTGTATATATTGTAGGTGTTGTGGAGCCTGTAGGCGAGCCACTGAGGTGTCAGTGTCATGAAGACATTGTTGGTGTGGTGCACAAAGTGGAAGTCACAGAGCCCAGGCTGGGATTGAGCAGCCTTTACTCTGCTCTTTTCAAGAGTCATGATAAGCCAGTCTTGCACAAAGTGAGATCGGTGCCCTTCGTATTAAGGGGTTCGGATGGGACTGCAGTCCAAGTCCATTGTCCACTGAAGGCCTGTGGACTGAACATGGAGATGTTCTACAAGTTTGTCAAGACCGACTTTGAGTTCAATGTTGGTGGACAGTATTCAAGCGGGGTGAAGTTCAACAGTCAACTGGAGACCGAGGAAATGCTTAGAGTCAGTTACCAATGCTCGTTATTTTAATAGTTAATTCACAACAAAATGTCTGTTGCTTATCACTAATAATTTACATAGTAACAATACATTATGAAAATATGCACCTTTTTTCAGGTGGGCACACGTGTTACTGGTGTAGGCAAGCTGACGCTGGACCCAGATGACACCCTGAATCTTAGACCCCCTTCTGATGGATCTAAGTACTTTCTGAGCATGGCAGACTATGACACTTTACGAAAACAATACAGGGCTGCGGCCAAAGTGTGGAAGAGTTTTGCTGTTATATTTGCTTTAGCCGGTGCAGCGGCACTCTACCAACACAGAAAGCTTCGCAGCGTGACAACGAAAATGAGGGAATCCTGTTGAAGATGGGGAAAATAATCAGGAGAACATCTGTCATCTGCCTCTCTCAGCCATGTAACCGTATACTGTGGAACTGTGGACATGCTGCTGCTACACCTGCTACCAAGCTCTGTCACAACATTTGATGTTATGATTTTATTCTTTTTATGATTTTAATTTCCTTCTTAATTGAGTGTTTTAAAATGTTTTATTCTGTGATTTCATCTTATGTAAAGCACTCTGAATTGCCTTGTGTATGAATGGTGCTATATAAATAAAGCTTGCCTTGCCTCCAATTGTACTGTAAATATCTGGCCATGATGTTCTGTGTCAGTAAAGTATCTCTCTTAATGAGGATGTTTCACTTGTTACCGTTTGCTACTCCATTCGTTTAAAAAGAGAAATTCCACCTTCTAACTGTTTACAGGCAGTCTGAAAAGAACAGAACACAATATAGGGGGATGCTCTAAAACCAAGAATCCAACCAACTCATTAAACGTATAAAATGATGAAGATAACACATCGCTTTTGGTTATCCTAACTCCCCTGGATACCTCCACACAATAACATATTTTCTGGGTTTCAGAAAACATGATAAGATAAGAGATAAGATAAGATAAGATAAAACTTTATTAATCCCGAAGGAAATTCTTGTGCCAGAGGTATCAAGTCACAATAAATGCAGTTAAGTACAGAGTATAAGTATAAGTGTCACTATAATCCAAAAGAGAGTACAGTACAGTGAGCACAATATATGATACATGGATACAAATATGGAGATGTAAGGTGCTAAGTAAACATAATATAGACAAGTGGAGGGAATGACAGTGATGCCTGACATGATTATCTAGCGCTTCTCCCTACAGAAAGGGGAGAAGTTATACAGTCTGATGGCCACTGGCAGGAAGGACCTCCTGTGGCGTTCTGTGCTGCTCCTCGGTAGTCTCAGTCTACCGCTGAATGTGCTCCTGTAGGACAGCAGTGTGTCGTGCAGGGGGTGAGACGTGTTGTTACGAATACTGAGGAGTTTCCTCATGTTAGATCCCGGGAAATAATCGTCAGCTCTCCGTCTAAATGGGGTCCCGGTGCCTTAGTCAGAAGGGTATTACCCTAGCATGAATTCTAAAAACACACTACTTAAGCTGAGGGCGGGGTAACTCGCCTGGCTTCTAACCACCGTTAATCCTGACGTCTGCCCTGCTTCCTCCCTCGCACCGATGCAACCACGCAGGGAGGCTTTACCCGCAGCCGGGACCGGTGGAGGGCCCCGTCAGTTGTGGTGGCTTACCCCTAATGGATCTGTGCACTTGGTACGTGCCAGGTTAAAGTTTAACGGCTAGGAAAATAAGCCCTAAGGACATAAATGGTGGTGGACTCCTAAAAACCAGTGTGACCGCTAGAGCTAGATGTTGGAACACGTCAAAAAAGTCATTACCTAGAGTTTTACTTCCATGAGACTGTGGTGTACTATCACTAGGGAAAACAGGAGAATTCTTAATTTTAAAACATTTATTTTGTATGCAGGTTCAGCAGTTTAAGCAACGCAACAGCTCTTAAATTCAGATCGAGTAATTCTTAAAAATCCCAAAAATCATCAAAATCATTTAAAATTGCAAACTCTCAATAAAACCGATCAAAATCATCAATCACATCAAAATCTGTAGAAAATTATTCAAATTAGAATACTTATGAGCCGGCTGAATGATGAGGAGTGGAAAAGTCCAATTCTGTTCAAAAATCCTTGTTGAGTAAGATTGAGTGAGCCGCGGGGCCAGGGCGGCCACACCCGATCAGTCGCTGCCGCAGCGAAGTCGGTCCGGGGATCCGTCGAGGAGAAGTGTGTATATGTGTCCACACTTCTCCTGTTTCAGTCCAAGATGTCTCTCTTCTCTGTTCTTGACTCAGTACAAAGTCCAAGAATTAGCACTAGCATGCTAAAGAAGCGTCCAACTTCGCCTGCTAAGCAGGGGGAAAACAGACAGAACTTTTTAAGCCAAAATAGCACTGCAGAGGGCTTGGCTCGGTCCGCACGCAGCGCAGTCCTCGTCCGGTGTAGAAATCCCGGGTTGAGCTTACTTACTCAACCTTTTATAGTCCTTTTCACAAAGACAACCTATTTTCCAAACATCATCATACTGCAGATGTTTTCTAACCAATTGTACAACATTTCGTCCCACTGCAGATATATTTTGACCAATGGTCAACATAATGATATCACACACTTTTGAATATGCATTTCTTAGATCATACTTATATCTAATTTCATTAACCATCATGTTTGTCACGTACGCCATGGCAACCCAAATTTCAGTTCCCCATTTGGTGCAACTATGGTGCAATCATCCACCAGATGCATCCTGTTTTTCACCAGCCCTACTGCTTGGTCCACCCTGACCTTTGGGATTTGTGACCATGACTAATTTCTGGCCATTACTTATACACACACACACACATTTGTCCTCATATGCCCTTAAGTATACAGAAAGATGATCTTAGAGATTTATTTGATTATTATATATTGGATATTTCAACATTTTATGAATCATTACATCATGAATTACTGTCAATCTTTAGGTTAATATTTCAGCCCATAGCTTTCTTTAAGGGGAAGTTAGCCCTGAGATCTCAACTCCACTTGACACTCAGTATCCTCCTCTCCGTCACCTCCACCACAGACTCCAGCTCCACTCCCAGCACCGAGCCAGCCTTCCTAATGAGCTTGTTGAGTCTGTTGGTGTCGGCCGTCTTCATCCTGCTGCCCCAGCACACTACAGCGTAGAAGATGACGCTGGAGACCACCGAGTGGTAAAACATCTGCAGCATGGTCTGGCAGACGTTAAAGGACCTGAGTCTCCTCAGTAGATACAGGCGACTCTGTCCCTTCCTGTATATTGCCTCTGCATTTGTGGACCAGTCCAGTTTGTGGTCAATGTGGACACCCAGGTATTTGTAGCTGTCCACAATGTCCACGTTGGTACCCTTGATGCTGACCGGGTTTGGGAGTGTCTGGTGCCTCAGCCCACAATGGCAGAGTCATCCGAGAACTTCTGCAGGTGGCAGGACTGTGAGCAGTGTCTGAAGTCCGATGTATAGAGTGTGAACAGGAATGGAGACAGTACCGTGCCCTGGGGTGCCCCCGTGCTGCTCACTATCGTGTCCGAGACGGTGTTCCTCAGCCTCACAAATTGTGGTCGACCTGTAAGATAGTTAGTGATCCAGGTGACCAGTGGGGTCTCTACCTGCATGTCCAGGAGCTTCCTATTCAAAAGGGCAGGCTGCACGGTGTTAAACGCACTGGAAAAATCAAAGAACATGATTCTAACAGTGTTACCTGCCTCGTCTAAGTAGGTGTGTGCTCTGTGCAGCAGGTAGATGATGGCGTCCTCCACTCCAATACGGGGCTGGTAAGCAAACTGCAGGGGGTCCAGCGATGGTTCCACAACAGCACGCAAGTGTTTCAGGACCAGCCTCTCCAGAGACTTCATCACATGTGAAGTCAGAGCAACTGGTCTGTAGTCGCTGTGTGTACTTGGATGTTTGGTCTTGGGCACAGGAACAAGGCATGTTGTCTTCCACAGGGCAGGGACAGTCATCAGGCTCAGACTCAGGGAGAAGATGTGCTGGAAGACCCCACACAGCTGTGTGGCGCAGTCCCTGAGTACTCTGGGGCTGAGTCCGTCCGGTCCTGCAGCTTTTCCCGGTCGTAGGCGACTGAACTCCCTCCTCACATCCTCTGTGGTGATGGTAACTGTGGACACAGAAGAGCAGAGAGAGAGATCTGATGGGGGAGGGTGGGGGGTTGTTAATGGAAGGTGGGGTAAGGGGGGCAGGGTGATGTTATTGATGGGGAGGTGAAACTGGTTAGTATGGTTAGGGGGAGGGGGAGGAGGAAGAGGTACATTGTTGTTATCGACAGGTGTTAATGGTGCATCACAGGGAGGGGGAGGGGGAGGGTGGTCAGGGAGTGGACTATCAAACCTGTTGAAAAACAGGTTCAGCTGGTTGGCCTCCTGCAGATCTCCATCCATCAGCTGGTCGGAGATCCTATTGTGGCCGGTGATGGTTCGCATGCCACTCCATACCTCCCTCAAGTTGTTCCGGGCAAGTTGGCTCTCCAGCTTCCTCCTGTAGCTCTCCTTGCCCTCTCCAATCTTCTCCTTCACCTCTGCCTGGGCCCTCCTCATCTCCTCTCTGTCTCCACTCAAGAAGGCTGTCTTCTTTCTGTTGAGTGATGCCTAGGCTATGGTCTGATCTGCCCAAGGGAGGGAGAGCTATGGAGCTGTATGCCTCTTTAACATTAGCATACAGTAAATCTAGAGTTTTGTTTTCTCTTGTTTTACAGTCCACAAACTGCTTGAAAGTGGGCAGAGTTGATTTCAGATTAACATGGTTAAAATCGCCAGAAATCGCTATGAAGGCATTAGGGTGCTGGGTCTGAAGCCTCGCGGTCACAGAGCTGATGACGTCAGTAGCCCGCGACGCCTCAGCCGAGGGAGCAATGTAAACAACGAGTACAATGGCGTGAGAGAACTCTCTGGGCAAATAATATGGACGTAGACTTACCGCTAGCAGTTCAATGTCCGGGCTGCACACACGCTCCTTTACCGTAACGTGTCCAGGGCTGCACCACCGATTGTTCACGTAGAGCGCAAGTCCCCCTCCTTTCTTCCTGCCGCTCTCGGTGCAGTTCCTGTCCGCCCGTACCAACTGAAAGCCGGCTAAACTCACGGTAGAGTCCGGTATGTTTGCGTGCAGCCACGTCTCTGTAAAGCACATTACAGACGCCTCACGAAACACACACTTGCTCTTTGTGAGAGATGTTAACTCTTCCATCTTATTACCCAGTGATCTAACATTACCCATGACGATAGAAGGAAGATACGGCTTGTATCTTCTTTTCCTCAGCTGTCTTCTTTTGCCCCCTCTGCTTCCGCGTTGTTTCCTTCTTAGTTCTTTGGGGATTTCGTGTCGCTGGCCATACATCCCGCTGTGCTGGAGATTCATCAGCTGATCCCTGGTGTAAACAATGGAGCCCTGGCGTGTTTCCGTCACGGCCGAGACGTGGCATGATAAAAGTGCTCCAAAAGCGATGAAGACCACGAAGAAAGTCCGAAAAAGACGCATTATTGCAGTGCCTGACCGCTTATACTTCGATTTAGTACGAAGTAGAGTGTTTAGAGTAGGAATAAATTAAGAAAAACAACTTAATACACCCGCGGTGTGCGGAGCTTCTCTGGCTGGCTGCTACCGCGAGGCCGCGCCAGAAGAGGTAAGCAGAGAGGATTCCCGGGTCGTGTGGCGTTTCTGCATGTAACAGACCCCAGTAGATGTCCGCACAAGGGTCAGCTACAGGTTTCACAAGATACTTTCCACCTGTGTCAGAGGCATTACAATGGAACATGGTGCCGTCCGGCAGTGTCACTGTCAACCCATCAGGGCTGCATAAAATAGATGCTCCAAGCTTAATCAGCAAGTCTCTCCCTAGTATATTCAGAGGCACTGTGGGTGAATATACAAAACAGTGTGACACAGTCTGATGTCCCAGCTGAGCAGTCATTGGAGTGGTTATAGGCAGAGTCTGTTTCTCCCCAGAGAAGCCCATCACTGTGATAGAGTCATTTGACAGTTTCTTTGAATATGTATGAATCAGAGTAGAACAGGTTGCCCCTGTGTCTACCAGAAAAGGCAGTGTCTCATCTTCTACTCGCATAGACAACATCAGATCTGCCGTAACGATGTCATCAGAGCTGCTCTGTGGGGAGTGTCATTGTCGGGAGGTGTTATCCCCTTCCTGTTCCCAGCCTGAAACAGGAAACTGCCCCTTCCATGGAGCTCCAGCGGGGCGGAAAGAAGTCCCCTGTGGACCAAATGCTGCATGCCCTCGACTGTGCTGTCCCTCTTGGCTGTACTGCCCCATAATGTATGGACAGTCCTTTATCCCGTGTCCAAGCTCCTCACAGTAGTAGCAGCGGTCACGACTGAAGTCTCCCTTCAGCTGTCCCCTAGGCGGTCCACCCCTTCCGCGCCGGCCTCCCCAGCTGCCTCTCCCTGATCCTTTGCCCCTGTATGACCCTGTGGGTGGCTGATCATAATTAGGATAAGATGGCTGTGGCACCCAAGGTGTGTCAGGCGGTGAAGTAGAGCCCTCAGTGGCCACCGTGACTTTATTAGTTTTGTCTTTCTTTTTGTCATTAGCTTTTTGTCTGGCCTCAGCCAGTTGCATTTTTAATAATTGAGTCTGTAATTCCTGTACATCCTTACTTTCTGTGTGTGCTGCATCCTGGGCACGAGTCAAATGATGCACTAGATCCATGTATCATATATATTGTGCCCATACTGCGTACTGTACTCTGATTTGGATTATAGTGACACTTATACACTCATACTCTGTACTTACTACTACTGTACTACTACTGTACTGCATTTAATGTAACTTGATACCTCTGGCACAAGAATTTCCTTCAGGATTAATAAAGTTTATCTTATCTTAGATGTCTCTCCCACACATTGGAATCACAATCTGCCATGTCTAGGTTACTTTCCATGGCATTTTTCACGTTCTCCGGGACCCCGTTTAGGACGGCGGTCCTGTACCACACCCTCTGAATCCATGCGTCTTTGCTTTGATTAATATATTCTCTTGGACTCAGTTTCAGATCACATTTTAAGGTGGGGCAGGCTGCTCCACTAGGCAAAGGATATAAAGGGGAGTATATTAGATTGTGTGTAGGGGGAGGGTCGCTACTCTTTTCTGTTTTCCCTTTCTTTGCTTTGGGCCTTCCTCTCATGAGGTGATTTACACCCTGGCATAACAAAGCCCATCTCACCCACTGAGTTCTTTGCTCCTCTGCCTTCTCCTGCTCTTTTCTAAATTTTCCTCTCTTAGTCCAACCACACTGCTCTGCACTTTCCTTGGCCCTCTCTCTGTCTAACCTCGCTTCTCCCTCTTTTCTCCAAAACTCCTTTTGCAAACTTCCTCTATCTTTCACCATCAACTTTCACAACATCTTTCTGCCAACAACTTATCTACAGCATCCTTCATAAGAATCACTTCTGCCGCTGCAGTCTTAGAATCATAAGTCTGGTTCAGTATTTCGCCTAAGACCGTCAGCTGTTCTTCTACCGTCTTTAGTGGGCTGTGCGGACCCCACCCGTCGTCAGTCATGTCTCGGTGCACACTTAAGTCCATGTCGTCAGTCATTAAAGTCTTAATCTCGTGATCACGTAGGAATTACAAAACTATAGTTTAAGTTCAAATTACAATGTTTCTATGTCCTCTACCAAACTATGTACACATCAGAAAAAAACTAATCCAGTTCATGAGTGAACCTACTTCAACAGACCACTGCTTTACGTTAGCACCAGTTAGGTTTCCAGCAGTGCTGCTGCTTCAGCTCACACGTCCCTGGCACTCATCCACATTTCTCATTCATGCATTACCCGAGCGCTCAGTATGTGTGTGTGTTACAGCTTCACTCTAAGCTGTGTTTCTCAGTAAGGGGTGCTTTCAAACTCACAGGACTTTCCTCTGTTCTTGTAGCCGGTCCGACTACTCACAGTTTATCTGTTCTTGCCTTCTCTCTGTTAGACGACTCACAGTCATAATAACAGTGTTCCTCACTGTCCTAGATTCAGGCCGACTGAGAGATATGGCACGCTCTGTCCCTAGTACTCAGTCCAGTGGATTTGAGACTAGCCTCTCTTCCACGACATCAGAATCTTATACGTCTGTAATTTGGAAGCCTGTAGACTTACTACAACTTCCGCCTAACTAGTGCGGTCGTTGTTTCAGTTTCCAGTCATTCCAACATTCATACCATGTGTTTTGCCTGTTTTTGTTCTTTTCTTCTCTCTTTTTTTAGTGATTTAGGGTTCCTCAAGCCCCGGGACTCAAACCCAGCTTTTCCGGCCTCTCGTCAGAGCACCGGTGGAGTCGCCACACTCAGGATTTTGCAACCCCTTTTTTCCTTTTTCCTTTCTTTTATTCTTTATCTTTACAAGAATTGTTTAACTTCTTTTTTTTTGTTTCAGTCAATGTTCGTATAATTTACAGGCAGATTACTACTAAGACTCGGGACACGTTACACTTTAGAGTAGTCAATGCAGATATAAAAGGTCTGCTCACCTTATTGTTGGCGCGCCACGTGTCCTCTGTCTGTTCGTAATCAACCCCTGTGTTCAATTGACGGATCTGAGAAGAATATAATTACCTTCTATCCCGGACGGGCCCCCAAAATGTCGTGACCTTCCCTGGTCACCCCGAATTGTCAGACTCCGTCTTCTGTGATCAGAACATTGAGTGAAAGAAAATACCCTGGGTTTGCAGTTTCGCCTTTGCAAAGGGAGAACACTCAGTGAACACAGGCCTTTCAGTCTGCTTCACTCCCCTCCATAAGTGTTCTGCCCCTCCCTGGACACAGGCTCATTTTATTGAAAAGTGGAGGTACATTTGCATAATAGATAAAGTTTTTCAAGACCTTCGTTGGTATTCCCATATTAGGACATGTTGCCCTTTTATCCCCACCTACTAATTATAATAATTGGTCTAACATATTTATGACTGTGAAACACTTTGTATCCCTCCTATGTTGGATGATTTATCCTACGTCCGTGCCTGCCAGTGCTTCGGCCTTCACCGCATCAAAGGGTTCCTCCCTAACTCTCTGTAAGGGTGTAAGCATATATAATCGAGTACATATGTGCTTTATATCATGTCAGTGGTAGCCTTATATACTTCCACACAAGGCAAGGCAAGCTTTATTTATATAGCACCATTCATACACAAAGCAATTCAGAGTGCTTTACATAAGTTGAAATCACAGAATAAAAACATTTTAAAACATTAAATTAAGGAGGAAATTAAAATCATAAAAAGAATAAAATCAAATTTTATCAAATAAAATCAGGATGATTAAATGAGAGTGCAGTTAGGACAGCAGTGATGAAATTAGGAGAATGCTGCAGTAAACAAATGTGTTTTCAGGCCTGACTTAAATAAAGTGACTGTCTGAGCAGACCTCAGGTGTTCAGGAAGGCTGTTCCACAGGTGAGGGGCAGAATAACTGAATCCTGCTTCACTCTGTTTGGTTCTGACCCTGGGTACACACAGTAGGCCTGTCCCTGATGATCTCAGTAGGGGTGGGCTAAATATCGATAGTATCAATACCAAAGTTAGGATCAGTAATTACTCGATACTAGCGTGATTAGATCGATATTTCTGTGGAAGTTTCTCTTCTATACCTTCAGCAACTTTACTCGTATTTACTCATGGTGCAAACAGCGCTGCTCTCTCACTCTGCTCAGCGCGCAGGCGCACTCCACCCCTCCCCCTCCTCTACTCGGCTGGAGCAGACGGAGCTCCTGATTGGCTGTAAAGTGCAGCTAGCGTGCTGGAGACAGCAGAGAGGAAGAGGAGCACTGTTTGGAGTTATTTCACAGCGACAGACGAGAAGAAGAAACTGCTACTTGTGAGGAGGAAGGGCAACGTTTATGCCGGTCGGGGCCCCCGGGCGACCCGCCGGGCCGACTCAGAAGATCAAAAGATCCGTGGATCGCCGATCGACCAGCCCACCGCCCCGTTGTTTTGGCCCGGCCCTGCGCACATGGCTAATTTGCATATGACGCCGTCTTAAAGGAAGAGGCGGAAGCGCACTGTGTTAGACGTTTATTATGAATTCAAGTCAACCACGAAATCGACTTAAAAACCACACAAAATATACAATAATATAAAATAAATGAAAAATATAATTTGACCAAAAAGAAAAATCTCAAATATAACTGCTGTACATGCTAAAGGTGCTGACGTTTTTCAGCCAGCCAGGCCTCGACGGTCTTGCCAGCGAAAACGGCACAGAAGTGCTCCCCCTTGTACTGGCTGTGCCCCAGGTCGCACTTCTTCTCGTGACCACACTTTTTGCAGACGTGCTGCTTGTGTGGCCTTCCTCGCCGACCTGCATCCTCCCTCTTCCTCCGGCTCCAGGTTGTTGTACGGGGAACCTGGGGTGGCGGCTCTCGTTTCTCCGCATCCTCCACATACTGCTTGGCCACCTGCATGGGGCTCCCTGTCGGGTGGAATCCCTCGTAATAGCAAAAAAAAGTCCCCTTGAAATAGGCATGTCCCGTGTTTAGGTGCCTAGCAACGCCGCAAACGGGGCAGGTGCTTGCTGTGGCGGAGGCAACATCTGCATCGGCGGCAACATCTGCCTCCGCGGCGGCGGCAGCACCACCACCTTCAGCGGCGGCAGCAGCAGCAGCAACATCTGCACCAGTAGTCTCCACTTGTGGATCAGGAGGAGCAGCAGAAGCAGACTCTACATTAAGACAGAAATAAAAATCAATTGTGTAATTCTTCATTTGTAATTGATTTTTAAACCTCTGTAACACCTGTAATTGCTATTCACCTTGTGCTGGGTCTTCCAAACACCCGGTCTTTGCCACAGCTTTCCTGGCTGGTGTTTCCATCTGTGAAACCTGAAAATGGAGTGTGACCCTGACCCCCCCAGCAGCAGTCTTTGTGGCCCTCAACTCAATAGCAAAGCTGCACCCTTCCTCCCACCCACTTCATCAATCCATAGACAAAGGGAGGTCTCTGACTTGCTTATTTACATGAGGTGTAAAGGTGTGAAAGAGCAACTGTAAACAGGGGGCCCCTTTAATCCCATCTCCTGCGCAGTCGTCAAAGTGTCGTACAGAGACAATGATGTGTTTTCGATCCACCTCCTGCAGTCGTTTGCTGTGATATCACATCACCCTGTCCTCCTTTCAACAGTGTTCTTGAGACAACGAGGTGTTTAGGGACCCTGTGGAGCCTTTTTGTCTTTTCCAAGACTAGTCATTGGTTTTGATCCGCCTGCCAGACAAATCCCAATAGACAGAATGAACAACTTGAGCACAAGTGCTAAAAGAGTGCTTTAATAGCAAACCAAGAAACAGGACCAGCAGGAATGAGCAAAATAATAAATAAGTCAACTGTAAGTAGTAGCACAAAGTCAGTCAGACAGTCAAAAAGCAAATGTGCAAAGCAAGAAAGCCAGCTGAAAGTACTGGACTGTGCAAAATAATAAAAAAGTAAGTTTTAAGTAACATGCAAACTGAAAACAGAAAATAAAAGTGCAAACACAAAACAGCCTGCAAAATATTTGCATAGCAATCACTTCTTACAATGAAGAGCAATAACACAACAAGCGATGTCAAACTATATACATAATTTACAGAACAGTGCACACTAAAGTGATATCAAACTATATACAAAACAGTGCACACTAAAATCTAAAGTGCAAAGAACACACACACACAGCAAACTCAAACACAAAACAATAGAAAAAGGAACATTACAGTGTAGGAGCAGCAGGTGGAGGAGGAGGAGGAGGAGGAGGTGGTGGAGGCTGGTTAGCAGGTGTAAGAGTGGCAGCAGCTGCAGCCTCCTCCATCTTCTTCCGTGCCAGCCACTCTTCCACACTCTGCTGCTCCCTCACAGGACAGTACCAACCGTACTTCCTGTAGCTGGTGTGTCCGTACTGCTTGGTCTTTGGCAGTCCACAGTCGCGACAGTTAAAGTGCGTTGTCCGTCGATACGGCCTCGCAGTGTCCCCCGCCGCCAGTGCAAGCTGCCTCCCCATTTCATGTTTTTTCATCCGCCAAGCTGTGGTCCTGGAATACCCAGCTGTGTCGGCGGCAACAGAGGGGGCAGCTGTGGCGGCGGCAGAGGGGGGAGCTGTGGTGGCGGCAGAGGGGGGAGCTGTGGCGGGGGGAGCTGTGGCGGTGGCAGAGGGGGGAGCTGTGGTGGTGGCAGAGGGGGCAGGGGAACCTCTCACAGCAAATGGCGGGAAAGCTGTGGCAGGCTTAGTCCTCCCCATGAATGGCGGAAAGGCTGTGGCAGCGGACGGAGAAGGAGCTGGAGCTGGAGGAGCTGTGGCAGTGGATGGCGCACGAGCTGGAGGAGCTGTGGCAGTGGATGGCGCACGAGCTGGAGGAGCTGTGGCAGTGGATGGCGGAGGAGCTGTGGCAGTGGATGGCGCACGAGCTGGAGGAGCTGTGGCAGTGGATGGCGTACGAGCTGGAGGAGCTGTGGCAGTGGATGGAGCTGGAACCGCAGTAGCTGTGGCATGGGGCGGAGCTGTGGCACGGGACAGAGCTGTGGGAGCCGTGGCAGTCAAGCGCCTGTATAGAGCCTCCGACAGTGGTCCTCTGCGCGTGACTGCCAGACCGGACAGATCTGCAGGCACATTGGGCTGAAACAGAGAGCTGTGGGTCCTCGCTTCCTGCTGCAGTGTCTGTGCCGGGTTCAGCACCTCAGCTGCCGACTGTGTTGCGGTCGCCGGCAGGGAGGCCAGGTTGGCAACATGAGCCGCCTTGGCCTTGCTCCGCTGCATGTTCCTGGGAGGAAGAATGTGACAGTGTGAGCGACCGCATCAAGACACACATAAACAGATATGTGTTTTTTATATACACATATTTAATCTTACCACAGTGAGAGCGTGCGCTGGTTGACGTCGTACAGCTGGAGCTTGGTGGCCCCCACCAGGGTTGGACAGTTGAAGATGTTGTCCTGTATCTGGTTGTAGTCCCTGATGATGACGCCCCAGCGGTTGATGCGCAGGTGCGCGATGGTCCGGGTGTCGGCCTGGTGGAGTGTGCACAGGCGAAGCATGATCGCCTCTACAAGCCTGCTGGCCTTTGGAGACTGAGAAGCCCCCGCCCCCTGGCCCATGGCACAGCTGCACACAAGACAGTGTGATGTGAACAATGCGCACAACGCAATAGTATTTGTTGACTGGATTGCATGTGATAAACGCTAAGGATGGGTGGGTTGCAAGTGCTTACCGCCTGACGCTGTCCCTGCCTGGAGTGTGGCTCAGGCGTTGGCTGACTTTAAACCGGCCTTTGACAAGCCTGTCCTGGTGGCTCGGCGCAAACTGCACTGGCTCTCTGTCCTGGTCAGACAGCCTGTTCCACAGGGCAATGATGTCCCTGGCCTGTGCGTTGGTCACAAAGGCGTGGTTGCGCAGCTCCACCAGAGCCATGGCCAGCTCAACCACCTGTCGGTAGCCAGGCCGCCCATCTGGACCCTCAGCGCCCTGGGAAAAAGATGCAAAGCACAGAAATGAGTCATGAGTGTCTCCAGTTGTCTCTACAGTTCTCTCTCTTTCTCCCCCTGTCACACACACACACACACACAACCCTCCATACAGACACAATGTGGAAGAGCAGACAGTTGTAGTACTTACAGACTCGTCCTCCCCTGCCTGCTGCAGGCCTCCACCCTCCTCCTCCTCCTCCGTCTGGGAGGAAGCGTACGACCTGGGGCCCGCATAAGCGCGGGGTGGTGGGAGAGGGCCAACTCCTCCTCGGGCCTGAGGTCATCCTCATGCTCCACCTCCCCGAAGCCCTCGTCGCCCTCTCCCTCTGCCACAGGCACATCGGGCACGTCGGGGTCCAGCTCCTGCTGCAGGACAGCCCCTGTCTGGGAGTACAGGTATTCCATCCCGATCAGCTCGCCTGCACGCATTTGGAAAAGCAGAGAGAGACGCGACTGATGACACCGAGCTCAGGGGCAAAGCACAACCTCACAATGAGGCCTCAGATTACATACCCGTGTAGGGTCTGGGCTGGCTGTAGTCTTTGATTGGCACCGTCCCCATGTACTTCCGGGCCAGCCGCTGAAAGCTCTGATGCCTGTCGGCGTAGTAGCAGCGCAGCGCCGTCTCCCGCCCTCCGACGGTGGCTGCCCTGGCGCGGTTCTCATTCCACCGCATCAGCCCCTCCAGCAGGTACACCTGTAAGTGTATGTCACTCGCAGAGGTCCCTGGCAAACAGGGGAGAGAAACACCGTTAGTCAGAACTCGAGGCCAGTTTCATGCCACTGATGGAGACTGGAAAGAGGCTTACCTGGGATGAAGCGGGCGAGGTGCAGGTGGAATGACTCCAGTGATGTAGAGCCCCTGCTGCAGCGATAGACGGGGAGACGCACCCCGCCTTTGGTGATCTCCCCCGTCTTGGTGTACAGCTGCACACCTGGCGGGTCCTGGATGCAGCCGATGTGGCGGCGCTGCGTGGCCCAGATGTCCTCCATCCGCTCACGGTCCAGCAGGGGGACGCCCAGCGAGTCCACGGCGTCCCACATGCTGTCCAGCAGCTCCTGGATCAGCCTCTCCACCTCAGCCGTACCCCTCGTCCGCCGGCGGCAGTGGCGGGCAAGCTCCTTGGCTGTGGGCGTGGCGCTGCCATACGTCCTCGACGCCTCGGCCTGCTTGGCCTTGGTGAGGGCCGCCACGTCGCCGGCGTCCCACTCGAAGATGGCGAAGGACAGCCTGCCCATGAACAGGCCGTAGAGCACGTGGGCATCTGTGGTGACGCCCCTGGCAAAGCGACGCATCAGGTGCCAGACGTCCAGGCGGATGACGAGGTCCTTCCACTCGTGGAACATCTGCGCCGTCTTGCACTGCCCCGTCCTGCTGCAGCAGTCCCTGTCCACGTAGAGGAGCTTGGGGGGCTCCTCCTTGGCTGCGCGGTACCGCTGCATGAGCCCAGCTGCCATGTTGACCAGGCCAGCGCCCTCCATGCAAGTGAGCACAGACATGAGCACCTGCCCGTGCTCGTTGCCCACGTTTGTCACCCAGGCAGCTGTCCCAGCGGCACCACCAGCCAGCTTCTTGGTGAACTGCACAACACAGAGACGCGTCACGAGGGTCCCACACTAGGCTAATCACACAACACTTTGAAGACAGGCGGGTGGACGACGCTGCTCACCTTCTTGGTGGAGTCCAGCTTCAGAACGCTCCCAAAGACAGACGTGATCCTGGCCTTGGTCTCTGGTGCCCTATGCAAGGCCTCCCTGACGTACACTCCCAGCATCCAGTAGATGGTGGGCACTGGGTCCATCGGGGGGACCGATGCCGGGGCGTCCACCTGCAGCTTCTCCAGCACAGAGAAGTACAGGCTGGAGCGGTCCATCCAGCGCAGAGTGTGCTCCTCCATCAGGTAGCTGCGGAGCCGAGAGGGGCTGTTGCCGAGGCTGCGGTCCCTCAGCAGACCCAGCACCATCCTGTCACACGCCATCCTGGGGGGAAAGAGTCACGTGTCAGCATTGAACGACACTTTAAGGCAGCACCATCCAACACCTAATGTTGCACACACAAATTGTCTGACTTTTGAAACTTTGTCATACTTGTAGGACAGCACAGCTGGAAACTCTGCCCGGTGGACGACGTCCAGCTGATCCAGGATGGCCTGCGCCCAGCCCGGCACCTTCTTCTTGCAGGCGCCGCACTCCAGGTACTCTGTGGCCATGAAGTACCACCCGTCAAACCACAAGACCCTCCGGACGGTCTTGTACAGCCCGGCACCCGTCAGCTTCCCTTTGCACTCACACCGCAAAGGGTACGCCCACATCCTGTATGGCAGCCACAGGAAGAACGGGCGCTGGAAGAAGACGTGGTGACCGGCAGGCGGCTGAGCATACAGCCGCCGGGGGCCAGGCGGGAACCACCACATCTTGTCAATGTTCTTCAGCTCCACCTTGCCCCTGGCCGTGTGGTGGAACAGGGCCTGGCCGACCCAGTCCTGCTGCTCCTCCGGCAGCGTGGACCTCCACCCGCGGGGCAGAAGCTTAAAAAAAAAAAAAAGAGCATTTTATTAATGAGATATCAAAGCAAAAACTCACACCAAAAACTATGGCACTCGCTGAACAGTCACTAAGCTTACCTGTCTTCCAGTCGACTGCTGCTGGGCAGCTGGAGCTGGATGCACAGCTGGGCCTGGAACAGGGGCCGGAACAGAGGCAGGAACAGGGCAAGGAGGCTGGCTGGAGGAAGCTGCTGGCTGGGAGTCTGAGGGAACTGTAGGTGAAAAAGAGGTTGAAAGTGGAGTTAATAGAGTGTACATCAAGCATATATACGTAGGAGGCTTTCATTACTTTCTGCTGAATAGCTTTCGTAATTTTCACAACGTCTACTCACCGCTGCACTCCACCTCCATGGCAGCAGCAACCATCTCGTCGTCAGACAGGCCCGGCTCCGAAGCTGCAGCACCTGCGTAGACACACATGTTTATTCTAGCTTGTTGCTTAACTGACATAGATCTGTCTGAGCAGCAGCCACAGGGGGGAGGGGGGAGGGGTGGCTTACCTGGACGTGGGAGCACATGCATTGGCTGAGACTCAGGGGGCCTTTCCTTCCTCTCAGCATCTCTCGCCATTATGTATTGGTGCAGGGAGTGCAGCCTGGTCCCGGGCACCGGCTTCATTTTCCTCACCCAACCCACATAGCTGCACAATAACAAAAATGTGTCACTTGGGATCCGTCTTCCACATGTGCATGCACAGACAAGCACGCACGGCAACACTCACCCTTGCAATTCCCTGCTCCTGGAACCATACAAGGCCTTGTAGGTGAGGTGGGCATGCTCTCCAAAACCCACAACTGTGTCATCAATGGTCCTGGCGCTCTGGCTTCCCTCGCTCACCCTACGCCTGTTAATGGCATCCGCCATCGCCGGGAAAGCCATGGCATAGGCGGCAAGGGAGTCCTTGTGGACCATATGGACCGATTGCAGGTTTGGGTCACGCTCCCTCTCGTCCTGGTGCTGGGCCACAAGGTTGGCTGCATAGCCAACATCATTGCTGAGCAGCCAGCGGAAGGTCTGCCCTCTGTACTGGCCAAACTGCAGCTGCATTTCGGCCTGTACTTGAAGCTCACAGGTTGGGTCTCCCCGCTTCTCCACAACCCTGCTGACCGCCTCTGCACGGGCAGCAGTGGGAGAAATCAAGATGGCGACGGAAGGTGGCTGCTGTTTATACCGTTTCACCACCTCCTGTGCTTCCTGTGAGGGCCTGAGGGTCAGTTCTCTGGAGGTGGCCTCAAGCCGGAACACTGGAAAATGATCCTGGGGAGAAATTAAAAAGATTATTATTGAGGGAAGATGGCTGAGAGAGTAGACGTGTAGTTAACTAACCTCCCATGTCGGGCATTCAAAACCCTCCATAAGACTTAACTCGAAGACTGTGAGTGATATAATGGGTGGGAGAGGCAACCGAAGAACAGGGAAAACTAATCAGGAACAAAAGAAAGTTGAGAAATTACCTGGGACAAACTCTGAAAACGAAGCTAGCGAACACGAAGACGAAATAGCAAAGAAAATGGACGGTCAAGATCAAAACGAGACGCTGCGACTGGGATTAGCCACTATTAGCAAGGACATCAAAGACCTCAAACAAGAGTTACGACACGAAATTATCACTCTCAAAGACGAGTTGAAGAAAGAAATGAAAGAGGACATCAACACTCTGCAGCAAGAAATCGAGCACCTGTCACACGCCATCCTGGGGGGAAAGAGTCACGTGTCAGCATTGAACGACACTTTAAGGCAGCACCATCCAACACCTAATGTTGCACACACAAATTGTCTGACTTTTGAAACTTTGTCATACTTGTAGGACAGCACAGCTGGAAACTCTGCCCGGTGGACGACGTCCAGCTGATCCAGGATGGCCTGCGCCCAGCCCGGCACCTTCTTCTTGCAGGCGCCGCACTCCAGGTACTCTGTGGCCATGAAGTACCACCCGTCAAACCACAAGACCCTCCGGACGGTCTTGTACAGCCCGGCACCCGTCAGCTTCCCTTTGCACTCACACCGCAAAGGGTACGCCCACATCCTGTATGGCAGCCACAGGAAGAACGGGCGCTGGAAGAAGACGTGGTGACCGGCAGGCGGCTGAGCATACAGCCGCCGGGGGCCAGGCGGGAACCACCACATCTTGTCAATGTTCTTCAGCTCCACCTTGACCCTGGCCGTGTGGTGGAACAGGGCCTGGCCGACCCAGTCCTGCTGCTCCTCCGGCAGCGTGGACCTCCACCCGCGGGGCAGAAGCTTAAAAAAAAAAAAAAGAGCATTTTATTAATGAGATATCAAAGCAAGAACTGCAGCAAGAAATCGAGCACAAGCTAACGGCTAATGTAAACGAGCTACAGTCACAGAAGGCGGCGCTGACCGAAGCCCAGACACGCATAGCAGAGCTAGAAGAGTGGAAAGCAGACGCGGGAGAAGCTATGATGGAAATGATGGAGCAGACGCGACAGATGCAAGAACAGATTACCGACCTCGAGGGGAGATCAAGGAGAAACAATATCCGTATCTTTGGCATCCCCGAGGACATGGAGGAGAACCCCAGCAAGTACGTAGAACAGCTGCTAAAAACAGAACTACAGCTACCTGAAGAAACGGAGCTCCACATTCAGCGAGCACACCGCGCTCTTGCGCAAAAGCCAAACCCAAATGCTACACCCAGGTCCATAATAGTTAACTTTCTTAAGTTTGAGACGAAAGAAATGATCCTGAAGACAGCGTGGAAGAAAAAAATACAAATAGGTGGCAAGCAAATCTTTTTTGATCACGACTACCCCGCTGAAGTTGTCCATAAACGGAAGTCATACATTGGCATTAAAAAGGTGCTCAAGGAAGAAAAGATACGTTTCCAGACACCGCTGACCAGAATACGGATACATTGGAACAATGGAGTGAAAACATATGATAGCGCCATGGAAGCCGCCCGGGATATGAGAGAGAGGGGATACGTAGTGGGCACACCAGGTGATGACAGCACACCTGCGGCAACGGGGAAGACACGACTGACGTCGGAGTGGCAGAGGATCAGGGGAAAGGACCCGAGACGCGGAGCAGCTCACCGAGCCAGAGAGAAGCTGCAGGAATTTCACAGGAAAACATAATCATACACGGGAGGAGGAAGGTAACACCATGGATCTATAGATTACTTCAATGTTGAGAATATTCAACCCGACTGGGAGATGTTTAGTTTTCTTTTTTTTTTATATAGTTGGACATATCTAGACCTTACAGAGTTCTGTTAAAAACGAACTGAGTCTAGTGAGGGGCCCTCTTTAGAGATGAGGATTTCCCCTTCGCCCACCAACGGGGACCTGGGGAGAGAAGACAGTTTCCCCCTTTTTTTGAAGTCAGTAACTGTTCTCGTTCATGTCGTTACCTTTTTTGTTCATAAGTATGTTGTTCAGAGTTATATGGGAGTATACCTTCAAAGAATAACAAGGTATAGTGATGACTAACTGTATCAAGATAATGTCGCTGAATGTAAATGGTCTGAATAGTCCAGTGAAAAGACAAAAGGTTTTCACAAAACTTAAAAAAGAAAGGGCACAGGTAATTTTCCTCCAGGAGACCCACCTGTCACAAACAGAACATAATAAACTTTCAAAATATGGCTATAGGAACCTATATCATAGTACGTGTAAAGAGGGTTGTAAAAGAGGTGTAGTGATACTGATATCAAATGTAATTCAATTTGATCTTGAGAAGGAATGTAGAGATAAGGAAGGAAGATATGTCATAGTTAAAGGGAGACTAGAGAACGAGCCAGTAACATTGGTGAACATATATGCACCTCCGGAAAGCGACAAATTGTTTTTTAAATCCCTGTTTGATGCTATCGTAGTGGAATCACAGGGTGTTTTAATCTGTGGGGGAGACATAAATGTTATTAGAGATCATGAAATAGATACAACTAGCTTAAAAAGGAATAAAATGCATTTGACAAGATTCATTAACATATCATTAGAAGAGATGGGAATGATCGATGTCTGGAGGAGTCTACATCCCCTGGAAAAAGGCTTTACACATTATTCGGCAGTACATAAAGTCCATTCAAGAATAGATTATTTTTTTATGAATATAGAGGATAAACATAAGGTAAAAGAATGCACAATAGGGGGTGCAGATGTGTCAGATCACAACCCACTCTATTTAACAATAAATTTCAGCCAAAGAAGACGACATACAGTATGGAGACTCAATCTGGGAATTTTGAATAACGAACAAATAAGGAAGAAGGTAAAAACTGAACTAACAAGATATATAGAGGAAAATAACAATGGTGCAGTAGATCCAACTATATTTTGGGATGCCATGAAGGCTGTCATTAGAGGAAAACTCATAGCTGAATCTGCATATGTTAAAAGAACCAAGGAAGAGGGTTATAGAATACATACTGAGAAGTTAAGGGAATTGGAACAGGAATACCAAAATTCTAATGAACCCGAGATAAGTCAACGAATTAAAGAAATAAAAGGGAAAATAAATGACATATTATTAGACGAAATTGAAAAGAAGAATAAATATTTTAAGTTGGGCTATCATGAAGTGGGTTCGAAGGCCACCAAAATATTGGCAAAGCGTATAAGACAACAGCAAGCAATTAGTAATATATCCAAGATCAAAGACCCTCATACAGGTGAGACAGTATCTACTCCTGATGGTATTCAACAGATTTTTCAAAGATATTACCAGGAATTATACACACAACCCACATCTGCAGAAGAAAATGACATGGTTGCGTTTCTTGACATGCTAGACCTGCCCTCAATTGGACAAGCACAAAATGATGAATTAACAGCGGAAATTACAATGGAGGAAGTAAAAGACGCAATAAAAAAATTGAAGAATAATAAATCACCGGGGAGCGATGGATATCCAGCAGAGTGGTATAAGATGTTTGGAGAAGAGCTGTCCCCACTGCTGCTTGCCTCTTTTAATTGGACTCTCAAAAATAACAAAATGCCCCCATCGTGGGCTGAGGCAATAATCACAGTTATCCCGAAACAAGGAAAAGACAAGGACCACTGTGCCAGTTACAGACCAATCTCTATACTGAATGTGGATTATAAAATATATACAGCAATAATCTCTAAAAGACTGAACTCCTTCATACCAGAAATAATAGAGGAAGATCAAACAGGATTTATAAGGGGACGACAGACGCAGGATAATATTAGAAGAACACTTCATGTAGTGGAACAAGCAAGGCAAGACAAAAAGAGCACAGTATTAGTAAGTGTAGATGCAGAAAAAGCATTTGACTGTGTTAATTGGACATTTCTATACAAAATATTAGAGCGGTTTGGATTCAGCAATACATCAATACAGTGCATAAAGACACTTTATCAACAACCAACTGCAAGAATAAAAATTAATGGAAGCTTGACTGGGAAAATCAGATTACAGAGGTCAACAAGGCAAGGATGCTGTCTATCGCCTACTCTGTTTGCTCTCTTTATAGAACCATTAGCACAGGCTATTAGAGAAGACCAAGAGATCAGGGGAGTGACTGTGAATGGCATACAGCAAAAAATAGGACTTTTTGCGGATGATATTATAACCTACCTTAGTCACCCAAATGAATCACTACCTGCATTAATGAAACTCTTGGAAACATTCGGACACTTATCAGGATATAAAATAAATATCGCAAAGACACAAATATTAGCATTAAATTACAGTCCACCAAAAGGGATCCAAGAATTATTTAATTTTAATTGGAAACTTAAAAGAATTGAATATTTAGGGATTATAATTACAAAAGGACTAAGTAAACTATATAAAGCAAACTATAACAAGATAACGCGAGAAATACAAAGGGATATCGAAAGGTGGTCCACCTTAACACTAGATCTCAGTTCACGAATTCAAATAATCAGGATGAACGTCCTACCAAGGCTTTTGTATTTGTTCCAATCTCTACCAGTAGAGGTCCCACAGTCACAATTTATGAGTTGGAATAGAATAATTTCAAGGTTTGTCTGGGGAGGGAAGAAACCCAGAATAAGATTGGAGACTCTCCAGTTGCCAAAAGAAGAAGGGGGGATGGGACTACCAAATTTAAATGCATACTACCATGCAGCTCAATTGAGGTATATTGTTGACTGGTGTAAGCCAGATTACGCTGCAAAATGGAAAGATGTGGAAAAACAGTTTGGAGAATACCCAATACAGAGCATTATAGGAGACGAGGAAATATACAAGGTGATCAAAAACCAAACAAATCCAATCACGATGTTCACGCTAAAACTATGGTTTAACGTAATAAAAAAATACAAGATTCAAAAAGACATTAAGTCATTGAAGTGGGTAGCATATGATAGCAATTTTAAACCAGCTAGATATGACAAAGGATTTAAGCAATGGATAACCAAGGGAATTACAGCGTGGTGTGTACTGGTGAAAGATGGACAGCTGGAGAGTTTTCAAAGCATTAAAGACAGATATGATTTGGATAAGCATGACTTCTATAGATACCTACAACTGAGGGATTACTATATGAAAGAGACCAGGGTTGCTCCCTCTGGAGAAGTGAATGGTGTGATCCAAACCATTTACAATGCATATAAAGGAACCAAAGTTAGAACTGTATCTGGATTATATAAACAGTTGATTTCCAATAAACACTCAACGAAATACATAAAAGAAAAATGGGAGTCAGAATTTAGGATAAAAATCACAGATGAACAATGGCTGAACATGTGGAAAATACATCACACATCCACCAATTCACGGATCTGGAGGGAATTTTCTTGGAAGAACCTGGTGCGTTTTTTCCTGACACCCAAGGTCAAAAGCAAACAGTTGAATAGAAATATGCCCTGTTGGAGAGGTTGTGGAGTACTGAATGCTGATCATTCACATATTTTTTGGAATTGTGATGTTATAAGACGGTTTTGGGACATGATTTGTGATATGTTACTGAAAATCCTTGGATATAACATCCCTCTGTGTTGTACGGTGTTATATCTAGGTGATCTATGTGGAGCGGGTATACAAACGGAGGACCTATATTTGGTTAAAGTATTGCTAGCAGCAGCTAAAAAAGCGATTACAAGAAAATGGGCAAAGGAAGACGTCCCCACGCAGGATCAATGGACACACATTGTAGAGGAAATTTACACAATGGAAAAAATGACACATCGGCTAAGACTGCAGGAAGCACAATTCACAGAGAAATGGATGAAGTGGACAATGTATACAACTGAGCAGCGACAATACTCAAACCTTGATTGAGTATAAGAAAATGGAATATGATGGACTGTCAAGAAGGGAACCCCCATATGTTTACATTTCTGTTTGAGTTAAATTGTATTAATTTATGTTTCATATCTGTGCAAGTGAAAAAAAAACTTTAATAAAGATTTAAGTGGGAAAAAAAAAAAAAAAAAAGATTATTATTTATAGATATATATATATATACACTCTGAATACATCTAGTAGCCACACATTTTTCAATATGAAACAAATACAAGAACACCTTAATCACAACAATATCTACACATGTTAAACAATCTAAAATAAAAGCAGGGACACGGTAATTACATTTTTTTTTCACAAACTCATTATTACACTTTACTACTACATATTTATTACTTAGTACTATCACAGTAGGGCCGTCGCGCCACGCGACACTCGAGTTTTACATTACACACACACAGTACAGTACAGTACAGTACAGTGCAGTATCGTTCACTAAGCTTGCTAACTTTCGGAAAATGACTACATTTAATAAGTAGTTAGTGATAAGTACTGGGAAAAAAAGGTTTCTTTCCCGAAATGGGATTTTTTAAAATTTTTTCTTCACAAACGTGAATCGTTTAATCGCTAGCGAGCAAAGGGAAATACGGCATTAGGCTAACTTTCGGATAAGTATGTACTACATTAACAAAGAAAAATTAACGTACCATTTCAACGAATAAAAGTGTTTGTTGTTGGAAAAAGTAAGTGGAGATGCTCTTTCTCTCTTTCTCTCGTGGATAGCAGAGGACGACACGTTCAAGTCCCTCTTCCAACTTCGCTCTCCGGGATCGTAGACGCAGAATTGTGCGGCCATCGCGGCGGCCGGCACTTGAACGCGACTCCGCGAAATTTGCATGGAAAGTGAAACACGACCAATAGCGCGTGCAACCTACTGGAGTTGGCCAACCGTGGGCCAGGAGGGAGGGACCAGCGTTACACTTCGAATTGGAACAGTCACGGGGTGGCCGTAGCCAATCGGGCACAAGGGGGTGTGGCCTAAAGTGTAACACAAAGGTGTAACAGGGTGGAGAGAGGAAGCCTGTCCCAAAGGTGAGGTGTGCAGGAAAGCGACCTGCCACTGTGGAAACAAAACTAATTTACACAAACATAAAGCAGCAGAGCCCAAAGACCTCGAGCTGCAGAGTAAATAAACAGGGAGGAGGAAGCGGCAGATCCCCGAACATGAACCAGAAACAGTGGTCACTGAAAAGGCTTTACTGCAAAACACTCATAAATACCAAGGTAGATGATTTTAAAAAGTGAAGGTTTAGATTGAGTAATCTGCAGCATGAATTAATGGTGTCTTCCTGAGTGCAGTGATAAGACATGCAATTTTAGCAGAATGACTGTCATCACATCACCAGCTGAAATAAATCTTGTTTTTCTCAAATTCCAAAATATATCAAGTAATGTAATTATATAAGTTTATATAATGATATGTATTTCAGTATGATTAATATAATTATGCTTTGGTGATACCTGTTGAAGGATCTTTATTCTTCATATTTAGGCTCCATGCAGATAGGTGTTAAACTTTTATAAAAGTATCTTAGTCATGCTGTTTCACCTACATGATTCACAAAGAGCCATGGCTGTCAGAAGGAGCAAGTTAAAATTTCAAACAGTTCTGCACTTTTGTTTGCAGCTTGATTTACTTAACAAATGTTTCTTGTGTATTATTATTCTGCTAATCACGATAATCTATTTAAAGGCAAAAAAGAAGGCAAAAAAATTATTATTTATGATCATGAAATGAAGTAAAAGTATCGGTATCGGTATTGGTATCGACGATACTGGCCCTGTATTTACTTGGTATCGGATCGATACTGAAATCTTATCGCCCAGTATCAGTATCGCCCACCCCTAGATCTCAGTCCAGGATGCATTTTGGTCCAAGACCATTCAGTGCTTTGTAGACCAGGAGTAAAGTTTTGAAATGTATCCTTTGACTCACAGGAAGCCAGTGCAGTGATTTTAAGACCGGTGTGATGTGGTCCATTTTCCTGGTGGTACTCAGAACTCTAGCAGCAGAAGTTTGGACCAGCTGCAGCTGCCTGACTGATTTTTTGCTAAGACCTGTGAGGACGCCGTTACAATAATCTAGCCTACTGAAAATAAATGCATGAATAAGTTTTTCTGTGTCTTGTTTCGACAGAAAGCCCTTGATCCTAGCAATGTTTTTCAGGTGGTAATAAGCAGACTTAGTAATGGCTTTTACATGGGTGTTAAAATTCAGGTCTGAGTCGAGTATTACACCGAGATTTCTGGCTTGGTTTGTGAGCTTCAGTGACATGGAGTCAAGGTAAGCACTTTCATTTTTGAACAGAAGTTGTCCAAGAACGGACCCTTGAGGAACCCCGCATGTGATCTTAGTTCGGTCAGACTCATAGTTACCAATTGACACAAAGTAGTCCCTATCATGTAAGTAAGATTTGAACCAGTTTAACACAGTGCCAGTAAATCCCACCCACTGCTCCAGCCTGTCAAGCAGTATGTTGTGATCAACTGCATCGAATGCAGCACTAAGGTCCAGCAGTACTAAGACGGAGACTTTGGATGCATCATCATGGTAGTTATTTTTTGCTGAAGCATCCAGATTTGATTTTTTGAGTCAAGGTTTGATTACTGCAGTTTTCAGGGCCTGGGGAAACTGCCCTGACTGAAGAGAATTGTTAACTATCTGCAACACATCTAACGATATGCAGTTAAAAACGTTTTTAAGAAAATGTGTAGGCAGATTGTCAAGTGAGCATGTTGTGGGTTTTAACTGTTTAACAGTTTCTGTCAGTGCTGTATTATCTAGAAGGTTAAAATGTGCCAACTTAACTGGTGAATGAGAAGGCACAAGTGACATTTTGGTTTTGCTGGAGCTAGAGCTACAGACTGTCTTATTTTTAACACTTTATCTGTGTAAAAAGATGCAAAGTCATTGCATGAATTTTTAGTCAGCAGTTCAGGTGGGACTGATACTCCTGGGTTTGTCAGTCTGTCTATAACAGAACAATGTGCGAGCATTGTTGCTGTTCCTATCGATGATCTCTGAAAAGTAGGATTGTCTTGCATTTTTTAGTTCCTGGTCGTAGTTATGTAGGCTCTCTTTGTAAATGTTATAATGAACCTGGAGTTAAGTGTTTCTCCATCTGCGTTGTGCCTGTCTGCAGACTCTTTTTTTGAGCTTTAACCAGTGTGGCATTTCTCCAAGGTGACTTTTTCCTTCCTGACAGAACTTTGGCTCTGATTGGGGCAACTGAATCAATAACAGTCATACGTAACTTTGGAACTAAAACTGTTTACAAGGTCATTAACAGGAGCTGTGGGCAGGGGTTGGTGATGGTACAAAAGCCTGGGTGAACAGTGTACAGGTGTTGTCATTAATGTGACGCTTTCTTTCCTTCTACCTTGTTGGGACTAGCAGGGGTGGTCGTTTTAAACGCAACACAGTAATGATCAGAAAGAGCAACATCGGTCACCACAACCTCAGAGATGTTCAGACCTTTGGAAATAACTAGATCCAATATATGTCCCTTGGTATGTGTTGAGTTTGTTACATGCTGTGAAAGCCCAAAGCTATTTAGGATGTTAAAGAGTTCCATCATTAGGATTATCAACATGAATGTTAAAGTCACCCACTAAGACAACACAATCAAAGTCAATGCACATTATTGACAATAGTTTGGCAAACTCATCAAAGAACTTTGCATTGTATTTTGGAGTTTTGTAAATAACTGCAAAGCTTGCTTGACAGGAGGATCTTAGCTGAAGAGCAACATATTCAAAAGAGTCAAACTTTCCATAGGTGACCTTTTTGCACTGGAGCCTGTCATTAAACAAGATGGCGACTCCTCCTCCTTTCTTGCTTCACTCATGAAACCAAAGTTAGGAGGAGTAGACTCAATAAGAACTGCTGCACTATTGTCTTGCCCCAACCAAGTTTCAGTTAAAAACATAAAATCCAGATGGTGCTTTTGAATAAAATCATTAATTAAGAATGATTTGCTGTCTAACATTTAAGAGAGCTAAATTTAATGTATTAAAACCCGTGTCCTGTCTATGTTTGGGGACAGACTGTGGCTGACATGGAATAGATTTTAAATTTGATAATACATTTCTTGGATGATGGGGCTTTCTTTTCCTTTTACTTATAAAAACATGAATTGATGAATCTGCGCTGTGGGAGAGTGTTCTCTCCCTGGGCCTCAGGTTGGTAGTGGGATTATTAAGGGTACAAGTCCTCAAACAGCAGAAGTGTGTTGGGTGTGTTGGTTCTCCTCAAACAGCAGAAATGTGTTGGTCCCTGATTGCAGTCTTGGTGCTGTTAAAAACCTTAGAGGCCAGTGCTCTGGGTGGTGGCCGGGGAGGCTTAGATGGTGTGCTTAGGGGAGTGGAAGAGGGAGGGGTGGGTTGGGTTGACCTGAGCTGCATAATCTGGGGGGAGGACGGAGGGGAGATACTGCATCTTGGGGGCCTTGAGGGAGGTGTCTGGGGGGATGCTGGTGGATGTTGCAGTGTTGAGGATAGGACCCTTGATCTGGCTAGATTGGGGGTGAGGGGGACCATTTTGATCCCAGACTTCACCAAACTCTCCATGTGACTTGGAAACCCAAGAGGTGAAGCAGGGGGGAGATGGATATTGAGGAGTTGGAAGAGGATGCAGCTGAGGGGGTGCAGGGCTGTAGTGGAGGAGGTGAGGTGGGGTGATCCAGTGAAGCGGTCCTGCTGTTGTTGAGTGGCGAAGATTATCAGTTAGCTGCCTCAGTCCACGTCCATTCAGATGAGGGCCTCTTCCTTTGAACAGGTCATCACATTCCCAGAACAGGTTGAAGTTATCAATGAAGGTCACTGCATGTGTCTCACAGGTCTTAGACAGCCAAGTATTCAGTGCCAGCAGGCAACTGAATTTATTTATCCTTCTTTCAATGTTTGGGAGTGGCCCACTGATAAATGATTGGACTTCCAGTTTGTTGAGTATCTCTAAAAGTTTAGAGAAGTCTTTTTTCAACAGTTCTGATTCGCCCCTGTTGGTGTCAAGTGCACCCACATGCAGAATTATCTGTTTGACTCCTGGGTGATTTGACATAACCTGAGGGAGAAGTCCAGTTATATCAGTGACTGTGGCACTCAGATAGCTGCATGTGAGCATTCTTTCATTCTTGACGTCAGTGATAGCGCCGTCTTCAAGCAGCAAGATTTGTTTGTCTTTCACTTCTGACACATATTCTCTGTCTCTGTGTACCCGATGTTTTGTCTTCATCTCCCTCTCTGTTTTATTCTTTATGTCCCATTTGTTATTGACTGCATTGTATACTGGCTCGTTTACAGCCAACTCAGACAATGGTTGATATTTGTTTATGCCTGGTGATGCAGTGTATACCCCACTGATATTATCATTCATTTTTCTCATTCTGTGCCTTTTTGGTTTGGCACCAAGTGTATGCCAGGTGGCATCAGTCTGTTTAGGACCAGCTTTCATAAGTTTTGGAAAGGACATCCAGGTTTAGCGTATCAGCGGCAGAATCATAATTAACACTGCATTTTGTTGATGCTGTGCCACTCCAAGCCAAAGGTCCTGAGGCTGATGGACTTCCCTTCCCAGCATTAGCATATTAGGTGTAAATCCAGTACTTGAATTCTGTGCACTGCGGTATGCTGCTGTTAGTAGGGATATGTGTTCATCCCAGTTTTTCTGGCTTTGATCTACGTAGCACCGGATCATCTAGAGAAGCGTACAATTAAATCATTCCACCTGTCCATTTGACGCAGGATGATATGGTGTAGTTCTGGTCTTGGAGATCTGGAAGAGTGGACAGATGTTCTTAAATAGTTCACTATCAAAGTTACGCCCTTGGTCTGTGTGTAGCTCTAATGGAGCTCCAAAGCATGCAATGAAGTGGTTCACTAGGGTCTTAGCTGTTGTTTCAGCTCTGGTCTGGATAGGGAACGCCTCCACCCATCTAGTAAACTGATCCATAATGACCAGAATGTATTTGTTTCCGGAGGATGAGATGGGAAATGGGCCCAATACATCACGATGTAACTGGTCCATAGGTGCCCCAGCCTGGTAAGTCTGCAGCCTGGCTCTGTGTGTGGGACTGCTTGATTTTTTTGAGCTTTGCACTGAGGGCACCTTTGAATGTACTTGCTTAGGTCTCCAGCCATGCCATACCAATGGTAACTTTGTCGGAGACATTGTAGAGTCTTTGCCTCTCCCCGATGTCCAGACTGTGGGGGGTTATGACAAGCCTGCATGACATCGGTTTGCAATGACGTGGTGACCAGTAACAGTAAGGATGGACTACCTCTGCCAGCATTCTCCCATCGGTAATGCAGAACTCCCCGGTGAAGTTCAATTTGAGGCCAACAGAGCCAGTACTTCCTCACTGCTGGGCTTTCCATTGTTACTTGTTCTCTGGTTGGAAGGATTCCTGATTCTCTCCAGCAGTGTAAGATAGAAAGCACTGGATCCTCCTTTTGTGCAGACACCAACTGCTGACAGGTCGGAGGTTGAAGCCAATTTACTGTGGAGGTATGGTGGTGGGTTTCAACTTGCTGCTGCATTTCCCTGCTGTTCCCCATGTCCTGTATGGTGATCTGCCTAATGACCAGAGGCACAACATCATCCACATCCTCCTCAAACCTTGCCCACTGGTCATGCAGTCTTTGGCAGTGGGAACATCCTTTACAAGGAAGCTCTGTTACCTCCTTGCCTGCTTGATAGCAGTCACAGTCTGTTGGACTCTCTGTGTCTCTGTGCTGCATTAGCATGTTGACGCCCAGCCCGATGTTCGATCTCAAAGTCATACTGGCTGAGCTCCTCAAGCCAGCGAGCTAACTGGCCTTTAGGGTGCTTAAAGCAGAAGAGCCAAGACAGACTGCTATGGTCTGTGCAAAGGAGGAACTTCCTGCCAAGGAGATGGCGGAACTGCCTTGTGAATCTCACAATGGCCAACAGTTCTCGTCTGGTCACACAGTATCTCTGCTGTGCAGGGGTGAGGTGACTGCTAGCATAGGAGATAACTCTCTCCTGCCCCCATTGGAACTGTGATAGCACTGCTCCGATGCTGTGGTTAGAAGCATCAGTGTCAAGGATGTAATAGCCTGCGGGTGTGGGATAGGCCAGAACATGAGCGGTAGTTAGTGCCTTTTTAAGCTGCAGAAAGGCGTTTTGCTGAGGTTCGCCCCACTGGAACTCTGTTGTCTTTTTAAGGAGATTGTTCAGGGGGCTAGCAAGCTCAGCAAATGCAGGAACAAAACGGCGGAAGTAGTTGCATAGGCCTAGAAAAGCTTGCAGTTGTAAGGTGTTTTTGGGAGGTTACCACACCTGCACATCCATGACCAGTGCTGGGTTGGGACTTATCCCCTCTCCGCTGACCACATGCCTTAGAAAGAGGACCTTGTCTCTTAACAACTGGCACTTTCTGGGTTTAAGCTTTAACCCATAGCTGTGAAGGGGCTCAAAGACGTTGGCTAAGTGCCGCAAGTTCTCTTCAACCACTCTGCCTAGTATGATGATGTCATCCAAATAAACAAGAAGCATCTTCCATTGAAATCCTCTGAGGACAAGTTCCATGGCTCTCTGAAACGTCCCGGGTGCATTGCAGAGGCCAAATGGCATCCTAGTATACTCATAGAGGCTATAGCAGGTGATGAACGCTGTTTTGTCGTGGTCTTTGGGGTGGACCGCAATCTGCCAGTATCCACACTGGAGATCCAGGGTAGAGAAGACAGTGGCTCCTCCAAGGACATCAAGACACTCATCGATTTTCGGTAGTGGGTATGTGTCTCTCTGTGTAAGATTGTTTAGGCGCCACACACCAACACCTCCATCCTTCTTTCTTACAAGGACGATTGGTGATGCCCACTCTGAGGAAGATGGTACAACTACTCCTGCCACATTTCCTTAAGGTGTTGCTCCTACCCCAGTGGTGTCCGGCGGACTGGCTGGCGCACTAGTCCGGCAGTCACAGTGTCAATCTTATGGGTAACAGCAGAGAGGTGGCCCAGGTCTGTATCACTGCCCGCGAAGAGAGTCTTGTACTTTAGGGGGAGCTCAATTAGTGCCGTCTGCTGTTCTTCACTAAGAGCCTCACTCGATGATGCGTACAGGGTTTGCAGGTGTTCTGGTAAGTCTATTGTGTTTCCTGTCACTCTTCTGATCTTTGGGCTGCCATTTTCCCTGCTCTCTTCCTCTACTACTTCCCAGCTGATCACTTTCTGAGTCACACATAGTAAGAGGACTATCAGGGAAGGTTTCAATCAGGATACCAACACAAACACCACGGGGCAGGGATGCTTTGGTGTTTGAGAAATTGCAGAGCCTGATAGGGATTCTGTGGTCCATGTAGATGGCAACACTTCCAGATGAAATAGTCTCAGTTATGTCGAGAGGGTCCAAAACTGCTGGAAGACCAGGTTTTGGGGTTTCCACTTTTCCCCATACAAGGCACTCACTTTCAGGTGGTAGGGTGACATTGTCTTCCAGGAGCACATGTGCCACAGAGTAGTCTTCCCCATTACCTTCGATGACCCAGGAGGGCACTGGGTCGTTGCCGACAAACACTTTGCGACCAGCAAGAACAGTCACGTCAGCAGCTTGCATGGCATGAAGGCCCAGGAGGAGAGAATCATGAATGCGGCTAACAAAGACCAGCTAAGCTTTTGGCTGCCAATTCCCAAGATCACCTCCAATTCTCCTATGTCAGACATTTTGCTTCCAACTCCAGCATTTCGAAGTGAGATCTCAGTGAGAGGCTTCTGTGTTTCAATTGGGAGCATGTTATACACATCTTCAGATATCACAGCGGCTTCGGCACCAGTGTCGACAACAGCTATAACGGACAAACCATTCACAGTCATTTCAATCTGCAAACTGGGACGTTGTGCGTCCCAGCTGTGGGGGAAGAGATTGATTCTCAGTGGTTGGGGGTCTCTGAAAGCATCTGGGTTGCTTCGTAGGGTGAGGTCCTTATGGCGGTCTGGACTTGGTGACCTTGAACAGTCTCTCCTTAGGTGTCCCATTTCTCCACAGTGGAAACAAGCCATTCTCCTTGCTTGACTTGGGCTGGGTGACCGCATCCTCAAACTTTGTGAAGGCAGTGGCTGTGGTGGTCTCCTTCCATGGTCCTGTTGTGTCCTCTCGCCATACGTTGTGAGGTCCTTATGGCGGTCTGGACTCGGTGACCTTGAACAGTCTCTCCTTAGGTGTCCCATTTCTCCACAGTGGAAACAAGCCATTCTGCTTGCTTGACTTGGGCTGGGTGACCGCATCCTCAAACTTTGTGAAGGCAGTGGCTGTGGTGGTCTCCTTCCATGGTCCTGTTGTGTCCTCTCGCCATATGTTGTGGAACACTCCATGGAACCCACACTCCCACAGTCTCTAACCACAGGCTGCAATTGCTCCAACTTAAAATGCAGTTCCTCCACCCTGCCCATCAGGATTTTAAATTGGTCCTCTGTGACATATCTTGGGCTCTGCAAGCGTCGTGAGACAAGAGCGTGAGGAAGAGCTCATCAGGGCTAGTATCTCCTCCATCTGCTCAGGAGAGCCGTCTGGCTCTTCCTGCCCTTATCTCTGTTTCATGGCCCAGAGTTGCCCTGTAATTATGTTCATGGGCCTCAGCTTGCTTCTGTGCCTCGGCCAGCGAATGTGGATCATGGTTTATTACTTCGTAGGCTACTTTTTGGTTTCTCAGTCCTTTTAAGAAGGCGTCAGTAGCAAGCTGGTCCTGCAATAATAGGTCTGTTCCAGGATAAGCCAGACTCACCAGACGCCGTACCTCCTCGGCAAACTCTGCTGCAGACTCTTTTCCCTGACGCAGCTCTCCCAGCTTCCTGCGAACAGTTGTAGGTGGATCTTTTACTCCAAACCGCTGTGTAAGCTGTTCCTTGAGAATTGTATGATCTTCACAAATATGTTCAGGTAGGGAGCAGACATAGTGGATGGCAACCCCACAAAGGCACTCATGAAGTCTATCAATTCGCTCTGCACCAGTCCATCCATACTTGCGTGCTTGGCGCTCAAAGGGCAACAAAAATGAGTCCCAGTCCTCATGGTCATCATATGTGGCTAGTTTGACTTTGCAAGCTTCATTGGGTAATTGTCGCATCATGTTCTGTCTGTTTCCACTGTTGCCAGTGATGCCATATATGTTGTGTAAAGCCATGTGTGCTGGGGCAGGGCGTTGAGGCACCCGCTCTTCTCTGCGTCTCACTGCTGGACCATGCAGGCTTGGAATCTGAAAGGGGCCTGAGTTGTGTGATCTCTGTCGAATTACCTCCAACTCTGCTGCAAAAGGTGCGTCTGTTCGAGCACTAGGATGGTCTTTAGTGGTTTGGGATGATAACTGTGGGGGGACTGCACCAGCATGCTGGCCCACGTTGCTTGGCATAGCTCTAGTCGTTGATGTTTGCTCTGCTGTCATGTGCTGCAGGATTGGTGTCATAAGCTGTTGAAGTTGCTGAGTCTGGTGGTCCAACAGTGTTTTCAGCCAGGGTGGTGGCCCTGAATCTGTTCTTTACAATAATGTCCTTTAATCACAGTTTTTTACAGCGTCAAAGCCTTAACTTGACTTAACTCATTTTTTACAGTACACACTCCTTGGCCGCTTGCCAGCTCTGGTCGCACGGTTACTTGTCTACGTGCAGGAGGAAGAACCACTCTCAAGAGGATTATCTTGGTTTCACTCAATTTACTGAACGTTAGCAGCAAACACAGGTGAGTTACATGCACAGCCGAGCGCTCCAGCTCCAGGGCGGATAGACTTAATTCCGCACTGAAGGAGGCGAGCATCCATTAACAGGCTGTCATCAACACAGAACTTTTTCTCAACCGGACAGGAATTAGGTCTCTCCTACATAGTTCCGAGAGCAGTAATTAGCCATGAAATTATATAATAAAACATAAAAATACCTTCTGAGGGTTATTAAAGGTCAAAACAACAGAACAATGGCACAAGGGCACAACAATATCTTTACGGCTTGTTTGCATGCACTGCAAACTTGTGTAAACACTACATAAAATTAAACAAGATCAGCACTAAATGACTGAAATGTACTGTTGCTCCTAAACCAGACCTGCCATATATGATCAGATCTCACCTTCACAGCAGTGTCAATAACTTGCCTATTACTCAATGATCACAAAGTTTCTGAATGTTTAAATTTTTCTGTAAATACACATAACTTGTATGTTCATCTGAATACTAAAATGTTGTTCTCTTTGTTTGCTGTGTGAAATGAAGTTTAATATAATGTCATTGGGGACTGCTGGACCTCTGACACTTTCGCATTATAAAATCTGACACCCCTGTGTTACAGCCACATGTGCTAGTTAGTGGTGCAGTTTATGTAACCCACATTAGATTATAAGTAATCCAATGCGGAGACAGATCATCAAAATGCAAACCCAACTCCATAATGTTATGTTAAAGATATTCTTCTTTGTAGAAAAACATAGACATTGTGTCTAGAAAAAGACACAACTCTTCAACAACCACATGACAGGGCTTTAGATTGCGTTGTGTTGTAGCAGACACTTAAGTTTTAGTGCAGATGCTTGTTTTAGTTCTAATAAATAATTTATTTGCAAGATTATTTTTGCCTCTGCAGTGCAGTCAGGGTTGCTGATAGGGCTCTCTGTGTGCCATGTGACCAAGTAGGAGGGAGTAGAAAGCCATGGTAACTCCCACACCATCTACTTTCAAAGCAATTCAGAAAGGTCTCTGCCTGGCTTTACACTGGGTTAAACAAATACTGCTTTATCTGCCATCAGCATACTCCATCATGAGTAGTGTAGTCCAGAACCCTTACATCGGCCGAACACCAACCTCTCGGGTAAGTAGCCTAGTAAATGTGGGATGGAGGATGGATTGATAATAAGGTGAAAGGAATGATGTTGCATAAATATATTGCTGATGTCTTGACTACTCTAAGAGGTGTAGGTAGAAGAAGAAGACCTCGGTGGACCGAGATAGCTTGTCCTTGTTCTTCTCTTTCTCAGGACACAGCTGTTGTTATATTTAGCATTAGTGAAAGTGGCTAGATGAAATGTTCCATCATCATCAAGATGGAAAAGGAGAGTCATAAATTATTGATGGAATGGGAATTCTCTGGCATAGGCAATGCAGCTTTCAGGTTAGGGAAATGGAAAGAGCTCTGTGAGTTTGTGTGTGAGGAAAGTTACTTAAAATTTAAACTGATTACACACCATTATTTGTTTGTATTCACATGAGCAGGATTTGGAGTATGTTTGTTTTGTATTGCACACATACACCACATATGTGGGTACAATTGGATGCATGTGTAACCCCAGCACTGTGTGAAATAATGTCTGTTTGTTGTATGAAACTATAGATAGCATTAAATGAGTAACTAATATTTATCTTAAAACAATGCTTGAAAATGTATATATGGAAGGAGGATGAAAACAATGAAGGAATATTTCAACTAAATATTGTCAACACCTTTAACAATACATTATTAATAAGTAAAAACTTAGTAAAGAATGTTAATTAACTGTAATTATCTTATATGTACGTTACTTTTGCCAACAAATAATTATCATCATACACGCCACAATTCCACTATGTCCACCACGTATGTATGTCCAGATTTTGCACTGTTGGAAACAGCATTTTATGCGCATGTGGTAATGTTTAAATTTTGACAAATTATTCACATACAATATGTCAGTCACCTATAGATGATTCAGTGTTTCTGCTTCAATGCAGATAGCATAGACAGTGCTGGAGCCATTAAACACAGCTGTCTTTAGTCATGTGTGGTGTGTGTAAGTATTGATGTACCTGCTCACACTCCTGTTGGGCTTTGACATCAATTTCAGTTTTGTCATCAACTTGTAGATGCCAAAACCGGGGGGTGGTGGTGGGGTGCCACCAGTGAACCGAGACAACAGCGGGATGTATCGAAGCGGTAGCATCAGCAGTGGAAGCTGCGGGTCTGGGGGCAAGATACTGTCCCTGTCATCCATGAGTGAGAGTGTGCACAGTGGTCTGAGCTGCTTTGTGTCAGAGCAAGCACTAGAACAGGAAGAGAGGCAGCAGCGCAACCAGCAGTTAGCAGAGTTTCAGCGCCTGAAAGAAGTTCGTGCTGCTGCTCAGCTTAAAAACCTGGAAGATTTTCTAAGGATGAACCATGTTTCTTTAAGGGACACCATGTCCTATGTCACTGGCATGATTTACAGGTAAGATCACAGATAATTTATTGTAAATAATGAGCTAAAGGTGTTACTACTGCAATGAGGTTAAAGGCGACATAATTTCAGTTGTAAGCCATAGGTGGTGAATCACATCTAAATCACATACCTACATACTGTACATATCCTTAGCCCTAATCAAATAAATAGGTACATGCTTACCTGACAGGTAATTTAGTTAATTATTAGTTAGTTATTTATCCAACTTTTACTTTAACTAGCTTAAAACAAAAACAAAAAAAATCCTATAATATTATTATACATATGCATGCAAACAAAACAACATTGAACAAAAAGGCTTCACCATAGGGCAGCTAATAAAATTTTGTCTCTAACTGTATAAAGATGTTTTAAATTTAACTGCTCTCACTACCTTGTTTGTTTTGTTTTTCAACAGAAATCTGGGGAAGTCAGGTCTGAGGGTATCCTGCCTTGGATTAGGTAGGAGTGGAATAAACAGTCAAACTCGTTTATTATACATTAGGCAATTAATAACAGCAAAAAATTTCAATTGTTATTAAGTATGCATATAATTTTGTATCAGATTTCTTTATTTTCTGCAGCTGTCATAAACAGAATAATGTATGGCTTGGAAGCTTGCATAACTGTTTACATTATGTCAACTGAACTGTCTTGCACTATTACATCTTTTGCACTCTCACTGCATTGTGCCTTCATTTTGTGTTTGCATCATTGTAGGTACATTTTTGACACTTTATATTTATCTGAAGTTCTTAGTTGAGAGTAACGTAATTTCGATTCTCTGTATGTCCAGCACATATAGCAGATTTGACAATAAAGCTGACTTTGACTTTGACTTTGATAACATAACCATGTACCATTTATTGAAAATAAAATCACTACGGATGAAGCTTTTGTAATGTCATCCGTAGGTTTCTGTTTTGAGTCTCTGAGGGAGGGAGGCTCTGAGCTGTGTTGACATTCTGCCAAAACTTGACTTGTTTGTTTCTGCTGTACAGTTGGACATTTTAACATGGGAGTCTATTGGTTTGATTGACTCGCTTTTGGACCCACCCTGGCTGCAGTATGAACTGCAATTTTAACACACAAATAAAAAATGGAAGAAAGCATGTCAGTATTGGCTTGTGTGCTAAAAGAATACTGAAATTAGTTTGTTATTTCAATGATAATAATTATACACTGTAAGAATTATTTCTGTCTGTTTAAGTCATATTCTCAGTTCTCTGTAACAACATCTAATGATAACTGATAGTCTTGATGAGTATACAGACACTGTGACGTCATATATTCAGTACTGAATAGAATAGAATAGAATATACTTTATTAATCCCTTTGGGAAGGTCCCTCTGGGAAATTTGGGTACCAGCAGCAATACAACACCAACAGTCAGAGCGAGAGTTAAATAGAATAAAATAGAATAAAATGGAATATAGTGCAGTAAAAAAATAAAAGATAAGAGGAATTATTTACAAACATTGCACACCAGCATAGATGGTCATGTGATATAGTGCATTAAATGTAAAGGAATTATGTACAAAATTTGCACAGCAGCATAAATGGTAATGTAGTATAGTGCAGTAAATGTAAACAAACATTACACAGCAGCATAAATGGTACAGATGGATTATTGCACATATAAATTATTGCACATATAAATTATTGCACGTGTGTTGTATCAGGCGGGCTGTGCTCCTCCCTTCCTTCTCCCCCTCCTGCCAAAAGCAGAGATGTAAAGTTTGATGGATCAGGGGACAAAGGAGTCTCTGAGTCTGTTGGTCCTGCTCTTGGGAAGGAGCAGCCTGTGACTGTTCAGGCTCCTCTGAGCGCTGATGACAGTGTGCAGAGGATGACTGGCATCGTCGACAATAGCCAGGGGTTTTCTTAGTGTTCTCCTCTCTGCCACTGTCACCAGGGAGTCCAGCTTCATGCCGACCACAGAGCTGGCCCGCCTGATAAGTCTGTCCAGCCTGTTAGCACACCTTTTGTTTATGTTACCCCCCAGCAGACAACAGCATAAAAAAGTGTACTGGCCACCACAGACTGGTAGAACAGCCACAGGAGTTTCCTGCAGATGTTGAAGGCTCCCAGTCTTCGCAGGAAGTACAGACGGCTCTGGCCCTTCTTGTACAGGTGATCTGTACAGCACGTCCAGTCCAGCTTGTTGTCCAGCCACAACCCGAGGTACTTGTAGTTGCCTACAATCTCCACTTCGTCGTCCCTGATGGTCACTGGACGTGGCTGTGGGCTGGACTTCCTGAAGTCGATAACCAGCTCCTTAGTCTTTGCGGTGTTAAGCTGGAGATGGTTCCCCTGACTCCAGGTGACAAAGTCGCTGACTACACTTCTGTACTCATCCTCTCCATCATCCCTGATACACCCCACAATGGCTGTGTCATCTGCAAACTTCAGGATGTGACACAGTTCTGAGTTGTAGCAGAAGTCTGAGGTGTAAAGGGTGAAGAGGAGAGGGGGCAGCACCGTCCCCTGCGGAGCTCCGGTGCTGCTGATGACAGTGTCTGATGTGGTGTCCTTTAGTCTGACGTACTGCGGTCTCTCCGTGAGGTAGTCAGCAATCCAGGACACCAAGTAGTGGTCCACTGACATCTCCCTCAGTTTGTCCAGTAGCAGCAGGGGCTGGATGGAGGCATTTGAGAAGTCCAAGAAAAGAATCCTCACTATGCCCCTCCCTTTGTCCAGATGTGCTTGAACATGGTGTAGGAGGTAGAGAATGGTGTCCTACACACCCACACCTGCCCGGTAGGCAAACTGTAGGGGGTCCTGAGCCTGATGCACTTGGGGCTTGAGGAGGTGCCACCGGTCTGTAGTTGTAGGGCAGTTTCAACACAGGATGTTTTCCACAGGGTAGGCACTCTCCCCAGACTGAGACTGAGGTTGAAGACATGCTGGAGTGGTTCCCCCAGTTCAGCAGCGCAGGTCCTCAGCAGATGAGAAGGCACCCTGTCGGGGCCTGCTGCTTTCCTTGGGTGGAGCCTCCTCAGTTCTCTCCTCACCTGGTCTGCTGTACAGGGGGTGGAGTCAGGGGGGTCATACACTGCAGTGAGGAGGGGGGGACAGTAGGCTGGTCAAAGCGGCTAAAGAAGTTGTTCAGCCTGTTTGCTTCCTCCACTGTCCCCCCTGCTGTTGTGGCCTTTGATCTGTAGCCTGTGATGGTGTTGACACCATCCCAGACCTCCTTCATGCGTTTCTCACTCAGTTTCTTCTCCACCTTCCTCCTGTAGTTGTCCTTTGCTTCTTTCAGGCATTGTTTCACCTCCCGCTGTGCTGATTGAATAGCCTCTCTGTCTCTGTTCATGAAGGCCACCTTCTTCCTGTTGAGGGCAGCTTTAACATCTTGTGTTACCCAAGGTTTGTTATTTGGGTAACAGCGGACAGACTTGTTTGGGGAAACTACATCCAGGCAGAAGTTAAGGTAGTCTGTGAGACAGTGAGTGTGCTCCTCTATGTCCTCGCCATGTGTTTTCAGCAGTACATCCCAGTCGGTGGTGTCAAACCAGTCCCTCAGAGCATCCTCTGCTTCAGGTAACCACTTCCTTATTAAACAAGTGGTTTTGGACATCCTTTTGACCAGGGGGTGTACTGTGGCTGCAGGTGGACCAGGTTATGGTCAGACTTTCCAAGTGTGGGGAGAGGGTGGCTCTGTAGGCGTCCTTCACGTTGGTGTACAGCAGGTCTATTGTTCTGTTCTGCCTTGTGGGACAGTCTACAGCCTGGTAGAAGGAGGTCAAGGTGGAGTCCAGGGACGCATGGTTAAAGTCCCCAGATATGACCATAAACACCTCGGGGTGCTTTGTCTGCAGCTTTGCTGTTACTCTGTGCATCTTCTCACAGGCAGCTGATGCGTCCGCGCTTGGTGGGACGTAAACACAGAGCACGATCACGTGACTTAGCACCCTCGGCAAGTAATATGGCCTAACAGTTCCAAGTCCTGGCCACACAGTACCTTTTTCACCGAGACGTGTCCTGGGCAACACCAATGCTCGTTCACATATATGATGAGCCCCCACCTCTGCTCTTCCCACAAGCGTTCGTGTCTCTGTCGGCTCTCACAGCAGTAAAGCCCGGTAGATCCACGTTAGCATTCGGTATCACATCAGTGACCCACGTCTCGGTAAAGATGTATAAGCTGCACTCACGGTAACTCCGTTGATTGTTCAGCGCAGACAGCTCATCCATCTTATTCGGTAGCGAGTTGACGTTCCCCATTATTACCGAGGGGATCGCTGGCTTAAAACGTCTATGCGCAGCCGCTGTACTTCCTCCTCAGCTCTGCCGGGACGTTGTACTTCATTCCTACGTTAGTCCTCAGTGCAAAAAGTTCTTCTCTTGAATAAACAAGACGACTGTCGCATGGTGGTGCCATATTAGAAATAAAATATATCCACAGGATATGTAAAATAAGTAAAGAAAAACGTTTAAAGAAAGTAAGAAACACTTGGGTGCGTAGGAGACACTGGTAAGGCAGCCGTCTCCTACAGCGCCGGAAGTTAAAACTGTGAGGACAGTATTGTGCCAACACGCACCAGGGTGAGTTATAACAATGACAAACCCTGGTTCACAGCTAAACTCAGACAGCTGAGGCTAGAGAAGGAGGCTGCTTTCAGAAGAGACAGCTACAAACAGGCCAAGTACATGAGGTAAGAAGCACCATCACAATGAACACCGGGGCTCCCCAAGGATGTGTGCTGAGCCCCCTCCTCTTCACTCTGCTGACCCATGACTGCACGCCAACACACAACACCAACATCTTTGTGAAGTTTGCGGACGACACAACTGTGGTGGGTCTCTACTAACTACAGAAATGAGGTGCACCTTCTGGCCGAGTGGTGTAGAGACCACAACCTCTCCCTGAATGTGGAGAAGACAAAGGAGAGGGTTGTGGACTACAGGAGAGCACACAGTCAGCACACCCCTCTGACCATCAACGGTGCTGCTGTGGAGCAGGTGAGCAGCACCAAGTTCCTGGGTGTGCACATCACTGAAGACCTCTCCTGGACTAACAACACTGCATCACTGACCAAGAAGGCACAGCAGCTCCTCTACTTCCTCCGCAAGCTCAAAAAAGCCAGAGCCCCTCTCTCCATCCTGTGCACCTTCTACAGAGGGGCTGTTGAGAGCATCCTGTCCAGCTGCATCACTGTGTGGTACGGAGCCTGCACCACTACCTGCAGGAAGACGCTTCATCGCATAGTGAGAGCAGCTGAGAGGATCATCGGCATCCCTCTCCCCTCCCTCCAAGACCTCTATGACAGCTTTCTCACCCGAAAGGCCCTCCGCATCACAGGAGACCCCACCCACCCTTCACACCGCTTCTTCAGTCTGCTGCCATCAGGAAAGAGACTGCGCAGCCTCCGGGCCAGGACCAGCAGACTGAGGGACAGATTCATCCACCAGGCTGTCAGGAAGCTGAACTCTCTACTTGCTGTGCCCCACTTTCTCCCCCTTCCCTCTACAAAAGAACCCTGACCTTGACCTTGACACCCCCCCCCCGCTTCCCCAAGATAGGAACTCTGCGTACAAGCCACTTTACCAAAAAAAGGAACTCTGTGCACCAGCCACTTTACCCTGTGCATTCTCTTGCACCTTAGTCAGTCTCATATAAGCTGCTATAAGTTAAACCATTCCTGGTTATGCCAACTGCACTGTCTTGCACTATACATCTTTTGCACTCTCACTACATTGTGCCTTCATTTTGTGCCTTGTATTTTGTGTGTGCCTAATTGTAGGTACATTTTTTTACACTTTATATTATCTCAAATTTTTAGTTATATGTTGCGGAGTGAAGAGTTCAATTGCAATTGCAATTTCGTTTCTCTGTATGTCCAGCACATATAGCAGATTTGACAATAAAGCTGACTTTGACTTGACTTTGACTAAATCACTGTTCTCTGAGAAAATCCAGCAGCAGTTCTCAGCTGACGACCTGCAATTATCCAACAGTCTGAATGAGTTCTACTGCCACTTTGATGGACTATCAGCCAGCCCTGACACCTCTACACACCCCATCAACATGGACATCCACATCAAAGTCCTCCTTGCACCCCTCCTTTTCCCCCTGAGCTACGGCCCTCTCAATCCTGGCGGAGGATGTTAACAGGCTGTTCAGAAGACTGAACCCCCGCAAGGCTCCTGGACCAGATGGTGTTTCCCCCTACTACCTAAAACACTGTACAGCCGAGCTGACTCCAGTGTTCACAGACATTTTTAACACCTCTCTGGAGTCATGCCACGTGCCAGCCTGCTTCAAATCCTCCACCATAGTTCCAGTTTCCAAGAAGCCAAGATCACTGGTCTTAATGAATACAGACCTGTGGCACTGACGTCTGTAGTCATGAAGTCTTTTGAGCGCCTGGCATTGTCTCACCTAAAGACCATCACGGCCCCCCCCCCCCCCCCCCCCCCCGGACCCACTGAAGTTTGCCTACAGAGCCAAAATCCTCACCTGAGGAGGTGAGGATGGAAGCATCACAGTGTGGTACACTGGGGCCACGGCCAGGGACAAGTACAGACTGCAGCGTGTTGTGCGCTCTGCCGAAAAGGTGATCGGCTGCAGCCTGCCATCTCTCCAAGACCTGTACGTCTCCAGGACGTGCAGGTCGGATCACAGCTGACCCTTCTCACCCTGGACATGGACTCTTTGAGCCACTCATTTCAGGCAAGAGGTTACGGTCCATTCAGACCAGAACCTCATGCCACAAGAACAGCTTCTTCCCCTCTGCTGTTGGACTGGTGAACTGTAATTAATACACTGCTCTGCACTGTCACTTCACAAGGACACTTTAGTATAGTCACTGCACACGATGACTATCTGCACTACTTGCACTCTAGTACCACCTCACCGATCCATGTGGTACCTATTACACTGTTACACTCTTTTATATCAGGGTCTATGTTTGCAATTACAACCACCACTCATGCTCTGTTCTGTTCGTTGTATGTCTGTAATGTCAAGTCAATTTATAGCTTTAGTCTTAGTTACATTATTTACCTTGTTTACTTGACCTCATTTTATATTATTTACCTTATTTTTATCTTAGTTTTATCCTATTTCATGTTAATTATTATATGTTTTATGTATGCACCAATCACTAAGGCAAATTCCTAGTAATGCGAATCCTCTTCACTTACATGGCAATAAACACGATTCTGATTCTGATTCTAATGAAATCATTTTATTTTTGTGCAGGCACGTGGGTTACATTTGGAGGCCAGATCACAGATGAGGTAAGACGGAATGCTGTTTAGCAATAAGAGAATACACCAAACTGAGTTCTACCTTGATCAAGTTACCTGGATTAAAAGACCAGACCTGCTATAATATCATGGTCTTTTATATCTTTTATATTTTATCATCAAATACCTTGCAAAATGACAGTTTACATCATAAATGTTCTGAATTATGATAATGCTGCAACAAGTGTAACGTTTATTTAAAACATTTAAATTGATTAGTGTATTCCTACCTGGGGTTGGATATTTGGTTTGCAAGATACAGATAACTACTATTACTTACCTCAAAAACATGCGCACCCATCTGCATGTTCACCTTTACCATCACACATGTTCTTGTTGAAGGTGGCAGAGGAGTTGGTGACTCTTGCATATGAGAATGGGATCAATCTGTTTGACACAGCTGAAGTGTATAATGCTGGAAAGTAAGTATTGTTCTATTTAAAGTTGCATGTCGTTGATATTTACATAAAAGCAAGACTTTATACACTATGTATCTGTATGTAAAGAGAAACATATTAGAAGTTACAACTACACAAATCAATATAACACTAAGATGATTCCCCTGTTCTAGGGGGGCATCAAAAACAGATGTCATGTCACCTATGTGATGTACTGAGCTCTGGGTGGTAAAAGAATAAAATCTCAAATACAAGTGGCTGAAATGAGTTAGCCAACAGTCTGAATGAGTTCTACTGCCGCTTTGATGGACTATCAGCCAGCCCTGACACCTCTCCACACCCCAAGAAGGCAAGGATCACTGGACTTAATGACTACAGACCTGTGGCACTGACATCTGTAGTCATGAAGTCTTTTGAGCGCCTAGCACTAGCACTATCTCACCTCAAGACCATCACAGCCCCCCTTCTGGACCCTCTGCAGTTGCCTACAGAGCCAACAGATCTGTGGATCATGCTGGCAACCTTCACTACATCCTGCAGCATCTGGACTCCCCAAGAATCTATGCTAGGATCCTGTTTGTGGACTTCAGCTCTGCCTTCAACACAATCCATCCAGCTCTCCTCCAAGACAAGCTGTCCCTGCTGCATGTGCCTGACTTCATCTGCCGGTGGATCACTGACTTCCCGACAGACAGGAGACAGCATGTGAGGCTGGGGAAGAATGCCTAGGACACAAGGACCATCAGCACCGGTACCCCCCAAGGCTGTGTACTTTCCCCTCTGCTCTTCTCCCTGTACACCAACAGCTGCACTTCCGGTCACCAGTCTGTCAAACTGATTAAGTATTCTGACGACACCACCCTCATTGGACTCATCTCAGACGGGGACGAGTCTGCCTACAGGAGGGACAAACAGGAGGGACAAACACCAAACCCTGGATCACCCCCAAAGAAAACAGAAACCATTCAGGAAAAAGGACTAGGCTACATTAAAAATAAAACAATACATAATCAAAGCCAAAATGAAATACAAAAACAAACTGAAACAGGAGTTTAGCAACATGAAACTAAAACAAGCATTTCAGATTCAAGATAATACATCTTTCACCCCCCAGCCTGACTGACAAAATGACAAATGACACAGGCATCAAATGCCTTGCACGAGCCATAACAAACAGTCCTGATCACCTACTGAAGTGGTTCTTCACTTCCATCTGGCCATAGAGAGCCCTGGACTGGGAAACATTTTTGTCTCCTCAGCCATCACCACAATAAGCAATCTCCTGTGACAGTCGCCCAGTTACATTGTTTTACATTACATTTGTTATGCTGTCTGGTTTGCCAGCCTGTCTATTGTATGTGTTTTGTGTATATGGGAAATGGTGTGGCCACATGCACATTTTGCTGTACTGTGCGTGATCGTGGATGGGTTGTAAATGTTGTGGGGCAGTGCCTCTGGACTGACAGACTGGGGTGCTGGTCTCTTTTTTTAAGAAGAGGATCACACTCAGCCTCCACAAGAAAGTCTATGCCAGGGTACTGGAGAGGAGAATTTGGCCTATAGTTGAATCTCAGATCCATCGTCCTGGCCTAGAGTGTTTATGGTAGTTCAGTCCACATGTGTTCTGTGGATTTGAAGAAGGTGTTCAACTGTGTCCCTTTTGGCATCCTGTGAGGGGTGCTCTGGGAGTATGAGGGCAAAGGCCCTCAGATTGCTGGCAGTAAGTCAGACCTTTTACCGTTGCATGTTGGTGATTTATGGACTGAATTTCTATTCAGTCTACTACTACTACTACTAGTAGTAGTAGTTTGATGTACGTATTCAAACGTAAAATGACTTTTGGTTGCATTGTTTAAAAAATATTCTGTCATTACGTTCCGTTTCTGTTTCTCTAAATAGAACATTGATGGAACAATCTGGACATTTTCTATTGAATGTTTTATCGCGTCCTTTGTAGTCAGCAGGGGCTGATGGCTGCGTTCAATCACTTAAAATGTGATTCAATGTGTGAGTAATCCAAGTATTCAGAATACGTTACTCAGACTGAGAAATGTAACGGAATACATTACAAATTACGTTTTGGGCATGTAATCTGTATTCAGTAACTGAATACATTATTATATGTTTATTATATATTATTATATTATATGTGACCTGTCAAACCATATGAATTTATACGTAGCAAAATACCCATTAACAACGGCATAGCGAACTCGCTTGTCTAATACATGTAAACACGAGCACATGGCTACTTAATATGCAGACTACGTCATCGTCATGATGGATAGTGGATCGACTCACGTTATTGATACGTCAGGTAGTAAGCTCCATGCAGCTGATCCGAAGATGACTAAACAGGGATTTCTGAGGAGGAAATCATCCAGCATGTGAGCATAGAGGGAACTCTAGCTTCTTTAGCAGGATCTGGCATAAGGCTTTGACGCGAGATTGAAGATGCAGGTACTAAAGCAAATGAGACGAACGGTGAAATATATATATATTAAATCCCACTTAATGCCGAAAAGATTCCATTGCAACAGGCGAATGGAGGAATCCAAATGGGTCAGAGAAGTCGGCTCCCAGGCCCATGAATAGATAAGTTTAAAGCGCTATCCGCTTGCATAAAGAGGGGACAAATGTTCGGCGTAATCAGACTAATTGCTGAAATGGGCCGGAGCGAGGAGCGGACAGATCGAATAATGCCATTCTGCAGGAGTATTGCGTGTGGCTATGCCGATGGGGCTTGTACGAGAAGACGAGAGCGGAGGTTATATACGGTAGCCCTTCTAGTTCTTTCTGTTCAGAGACTATTGAGTTTTCATATCGTGCTGATTAGATTTTTTTTTTTAATTTATACCTGTGAAACTGAGAGGAAATAAAACAGACATGAACCAGAGAGTTGACAAACGTGAAATGAGGATTTGAAAACCATACTGCGCACTGACCTTGGGTGCGTATCCTTGTAGGCGCTACAGATGAGGAGAGGTGACAGCCATTCAAAATATAACGGCCTTGTATATCCGTGGCAGATTGAGAAAAGGTTAAATGCTGAATCCCATGGCGGTAGGCTGAAGCACAGAGGGACACGGAGCAGTGAGCCCGCGAGTGCTACATGCATTGCCGAGATCATTTGGGACCCCGGCGAACATGGCCAAATTCGGAGTCCAGTCCACAGACCAGGCTAGTAGCCGAATAGTGAGAATAAGCGCTGCTTACTGGAAGTGATATTGATAGAATATGTTTTCCGGCTATTTGAGATGGGGGTCTCCGGTAAAGAGCTAGATAGTGCATTCTTGGCGTCTCTCCGGGAAAACTGAGCACATACATCCTGAAAGACGCTGAAAGACTAGAAACTGCCCGATGGATCAGATCGCTGACAGCCGGGGATCTGCAGATGAGGACGGCTGAGAATTTAGCTAGATGCCACAGATTTATGACGCTGAGGAGATTGCGGGATGAGGTTTACTAAAATATTGTCCCTGCCTGCAGAATTAATGTCATATGTTAGCGGATTGCGAAATGAAGGGCCTACCTATAGGAGGGGCAGGCCCAGCAGACGCCAGAGTGTAGCAGGAAGATGGTGGAGGAGAACGGAAGATCAGCGGCTGAGATCAAGTGGCTGGATCGGCAGGGACCGCAGGAGCAGGAGATGTGGACTCTACGACTGCCTTCAGGTGGAGGTCGACTGATTGAAGAAACAAAGACTGGCACTGGCAGTGTTTGATTGAGCGTGTCGAGGGAATAAGTGGAGTAGCGGCAGCGGGAGAGTAAGCGTTCCTTCGTTTAGCCCTGGGAGCAGAGGAGGCTGACTTCTCGCTCCTTTTACCGGCCTCGGGAGCCGCTGCCGGCGCGGGTGCAGGGGAGACGGAATTTGGATCTGATGTTGGATTAAGTAAATTCAGGAGGAGGAATAATGCCAGTTGATTGCAGCGTAGAGCAGCGCAGAATCGTTGCCGGGTTCGATCAGAAGACAGCTGGAGAAGAGACGAAGACTTTTAAATTTCGTGCTAAGCTGTGATTGGTCAGGAGAGGGATGGAAAGCAACAGCTGATTGGTGAGGGAGGTGCTTTCTATTAAGCACCTGACTAAGAGAGCGGAAGAGAGGGGGAGCAGAGGAGTGAGGGATAGAGGGAGAAAGATTAGGAAGCGGATAGGGATAAATGGTGAATGATGGGAAATAGAGTCTTCCTGATTGAACTTACGCTGAGAGCTACATTAGTAGTCTACTACTCGGTGCAGTGAGGGACAAGAGGGTATCCGGTTTGGAGACCACAAGATTTTATCTCTGCTTTTTACAGATGATGTTGTCCTGTTGGCTTCATCAAACTAGGGCCTCTAGCACTGGGATGGAGTGTGACACGGCTGGGATGAGAATCAGCACCTTCAAGTCTGAGGCGATGGTTCGCGGTGTCTCTCATCTGGCCTGGGAATACCTCAGGATTCCCCCAGAAGAGCTCTAAGAAGTGTCCAGTGAGAGGGAAGTCTAGGTGACTGCAGCCTGGCCCCCATATAAGTAGTTTGAAGATGGATGGGTGGATATTTTGATTAACACCTCATGACTTCTGTTCTAGTTGGACTGTGGGGGGATGGGGGACTGAAACTGTTTCTGAGGGATTATTAAACGTGTATAGACACATCACTGCTGCTTCTGGAGAACTCCTATGACAGCAACTCTGCCTCTTGGCCTCGACCCTGGGTTGTCAGGTTGGTATAATAAACTTGGCCACATTACTAGAAATAAGAGCTGCACCACCCTGGGTGGGATGGATGCCCTCTCTCCTAATCAGACTAGATTTTCCCCAGAGTTTTCTGGACACCACTGTGACAGCCAACAAAGAAGCAAGGACATGCGGCTAAACATGTCATCACTGGTCAGATTTGGAAGGGGACCAGAGAATGCTACGGACTTCCACATGGTTTTTGCAAAGTTACACATCAACTCCGGTTGGGTGTCATTAACGCCAACTATACTATACTACTATACTATATTAACGCTAATCTCTCACCAGCAGCCTTAAATTACCTTCTGTGTCTCCCACTCTGGCCCAAATCATTAAACATACTATCCATTTTATAATGATAAAATGTTGCTTGACAATTAGCTTCTCTTTAGGTTTCATAGCAGAAATGATAACTTGGTATGGTAAAAACAATGTCTTTTTTTAATGTATTAACAATAATTCTGGGGTTATTTTTGTTTATTATAAATTAAACCTGTCCCCCCTGCTTGTCTCCCTTCTCAGAGCTGAAGTTGTCTTGGGAAGTATCATGAAGAAGAAAGGATGGAGGTAGAGTTATTTTTCATTTTATTGTGGTTTTTAAGTGTTTCTGGTATATTTAGGTTAAACTGCTATGTAGTCATAGTTTATCAGAAAGGATGGCAGACAGGCAGACACATAAAATGAGTAGGGAAATTCAGATTATGAGTCACTGAAACCAAGTAAGGTTTCAGATTAGGCAACCTTGTGGTTAGTAAATTTAGAAATAGAGTGGTTAACAGGTAAGTAGGCTAATAGCTAGTGGCTAGGCTTTTTAATTTTAGTTACAAGATTAGCCATATACAAAAATGTGACTCAAAGAGCAAACATAAAAAGACATAGACGCAGCCAAATAATCATTGCAGAATACATACATCTCATTCAATAAATGAGATGTATGTACCAAAAATGACTTACATAGATAAAAACATATACATGCATTTTGGTCAAAAAAATGTATTTGGGCTATTCATATTTATCTACATTTTTATACAAAGTTTGGGGTCAGTTGGAAATGTCTTTATTTAGAAAAAAAACTGTTTTTTTTTCAATGAAGATAACATTAAAGTAATCTGTTACGTCCCCAGCTCTCTAGGGGTTGAGGAAGGACGTAAACATAAGAATAAAGATAAAATAAAGCAATGGAAGGCCAAACTCAAATGTCTATTTCTTTACTGTTGGTTTAAACTACAAACAAAGCACACAGGTTTTCAACAAACCTGACAACCATTAAATAAAACGAGAACAATAATTCGAAAAATAAAATACAAGCAGGAACCCTGCTGGGGAATAGCGAAACAACGAGGAATAAATAGAAATCAAAAGTCACTATTACTACTACTACAGTAGAATCAAACAAACAACTGAAAACTACTCTAAGAGTGAAAAAAAAACACTAGACAACAAATAACTAAAACCTACTCGAGGAGTGAAAAACAAACAGATCAAATAATGAAATTAAGTCTACTCAGTCAGAGCAAAACTCTCTCACACACACAGGAGGAACAGCACCGACAACGACAGGAAAACCAAATTTTCATACACTACACACAGTCGTTGTAAGTTGTAGTCACAGAGAAAAATCTCTCTCAAAACACAAGGACGCTACAATATAATTTGTAGCGCGGGGAAGAACTGAAGCCACACAGGTGTGCACCATGCACCACTCAGTCGGCGCGGGCCTTTTACGTCGTCTCTGTCTTGACGAGACGAATTCCCATTGGTGCGGGCACTTTCAAGAGCCACTCCTGAAGAAGCTCCGGGGGGTGTGGCAATCTATATATCGAGTCCGTCCCATTCACAGAATAGCCTCCCACACACACACACAGACTCAGGGAGAACGTCACTCTCTCTCCTACGGACCTCGGGGGCCGTAACAAATCAGACATACAATCCAGACATTGTTAATGTGGTAAATTACTATTCTAGTTAGAAAAGGCTGATTTTAAATGGAATATATTCAAAGGTATACAGCCTGTATATACGATAACACCCAGTGAATGGTAAGTTTTGGACATTTTGTTTATTTGCGTGTTTTTATCACAGTTTTTTTGTTGTTATCCTGTGTTTCCTTACGTTAATTGTATCCGGTACCCATCACTTAATTCTAGGGAGAAGGTCGCAGATACAGGGGGTGTGCCCGGGTATCTCTGTTTTTATACCCATGCCTTCTGTTGCCTTGAGGATAGAAATATGGATCTAGTCCTCTTTTTTGTTTCAAAGGTGAGCTGGATTAGGCAAGAAACATCTGACATTTCAAGGCATGTGGCCAACGACTTAATATTTTCATGTTATTAGCATGACCTATGTATCTGTTTTAGTGGCTGCCTCGGTTAGCATCAGGCTACAGTGGAAACAGTTTTGGATGCTGAAGAAAATATGTTGAAAATATCAACTGTCATAAAATGTTCCCCACCTGTGGAACATTTCTGTCATAGTTACATCATGTTGGTGATTATGTCAATATCTTGAAATGAGGATGATAGTGATACAGCTAAACTAACATTAAGATTAGAACCTGGACAAATTGTTGTTTGAAGGGAGTATTTACTGTATATCCAGGCTAAATAAGTAAAAAACTATGTAACAGACTTCTACAGTCTGCTACATCACATGATTTACTTTTACAGGGCATTGTTCCTCTTTGTATACATATACATATTTAATGTTTATCTATATGTAAGCTCTCCTACATTGGAGATCCCACTGAAGCTGTTAAGATATTCAAAGACATTTTAGTGCAGGTGGAAAATCACTGTCTTTACCATAGATCTTGAGTGCAAACGACAGGGAGAGGGCAGTCCTCCTTTCTATAACTCATGTTGAGTGGGCTTCCCCTTTGATATGCACATTGAATGGTAAATATCAACTTAAAACCACTTATAACTTAAAATAGGTAAGTAAGGTCATAAAGGTGTAGTGAACTGCCAATCATTTTTAGAAGGTATAGGGTAGGTAAGGTACTACCTTTAACAGTGTTGGGGAGTAACGAATTACACTGACGTTACATAATTAGAATTCAACAAATTGTAACTATATTCTGTTATAGTTACAGTCTAAAGAGATGGTAATCAGAATACAGTTACATTGTTAAAATCAGTGGATTACACGACTGTACTTTCACATGTTTTTTCACTCTGCTGGATGAAACAAGTCACCTAAAAATCACTGTCTTCTTGCAACAAAGATCTTGTTTATGGCATATACATGTGTATGATGGTGTGAGAGCTCTTACCATCGAAACAACATCTTTGATCAAAGCTAAAGTTTTTTGGTTCATGTCGGCAAACTAGACAGAAGGCTGCACGCTGCAGGTGACAGAGAGGACAGTGCAGCCGGACTGATGGGGGTCAGAGTCTGAGGATGAAGCGCTGTGTGCTTAATGCTCCTCAGTCATGATGCTGGTACACTGTTAGCATCACTTGAACAAGTGAACTAGTCAGCTGTTAGCTGCTAGCTACCTCCGTCCAAAACCAATTCGATTAACATTTAAGTAGGAACGTGTCTCTTGCAGTCAGGTAGTTTTATAGTAAAATGAGTCTGTTTTATGTACGTATTCAACTATTTCTTTGTGTGTAAAATGACTTTAGGTTACGTTGTTTAAAAAATATATTATTCTGACATCATTACGTTCTTTTTCTGTTTCTCTAAATAGAATAATAACACTGAATGCAGTCAGCTGGAACAATCTAGACATTTTCTATTGAATGTTTTATAGCGTCCTTTGTAGTAAGCAGGGGCTGATTGTTGCACTCTATCGCTTAAAATGCTATTCAGTAAGTAATCCAAGTATTCAGAATACATTACTCAGATTGAGTAATATAACAGAATACATTATAAATTACAATTTAGGGCATGTCATCTATATTCTGTAACTGAATATTATTCAGTGTAGTATTCTTCCCAACACTGACCTTTAACTACAACCCAAAAGTAACACAAAATTATGTGCATGTGCTTTATTAAGCCTTTATTTTCTACAAACCTCCTGTGAATCACAAATGTACTGGATTATTCTTGATACAGTTTGGCCCTGGTACAGAGTACTTAATGCACTTTTGTGGGTTCACTAATGATCTTAACTATTGAGAAATGGCTCGTAAAAAACTGCCATCAGAAACTAAAACAAAAGTGTAAACACCAACAACTTGATTAAGGGCCCTTTAGCTAGCAAAGGACAATGGACTACTGCTGCAATAATCGAAACTAGAGATCAAATTAGCTATAGTGACACATCCATCCATCTTCCACCTATCCCAGCTAGCTTTGGGTGAGAGGTGGGGTACACACTGGATGCGTCACCAGTCCATCGCAGGGCAACACAGAGACAGCAACCATTCACACTCACACTCACACTCACACCTACAGGCAGTTTAGAGTGACCAATTAACCTAGCCGGAGTACCCGGAGAGAATACGTAAATAAATAAAGAAATGAATACATATAAATAAATAAATAGCCCAAATATTTTTATTTACCAAAATGTGTATATATATATATATATATAATACTAATATTATAGAATTTTATTAAATACATGTATATATAATACATACAGACATTATATATGTCTGTATTTATTTATTAACTTATTTATGCTTAAGTTATTTTTGGTCCTCCAAAAATGTCTGCGTCGCTATATTACTCAATGAGAGGGCTTTGACTTAATCCGTTGGTGACAAATATGTTTTGTCAGTGAATACATATTAGCTGCCTGACCAAAGTAACACACAACAATATTAGTTGGATGCCTTTAAACATTAATTTCAGCACATTTTAATAAGCTATTGCAATGTAACATTTATTTACCCTAATGTTGGTGGGAGAGATAGTCTTCTCCAGCACACCCTGAAGATTCTCAATTAGCTCAATTAAGGTCTGACTGTATGGTAGCCAAACCATGTGTATAAAAGATTTCTTATGCCTCCCTGAACCAGCCATTTACAATTGGAGCCATTGGCATTTTAATTTTTCAAGAATTAAATCAATGGAAAAACCTTCACTGTATTTGGGTACTCAGGTAGCCCTTCACTTAAATCTGGGTGGAGACTCTCTTGTATATCCCACCACCATGATGGTAAGAAAGACACTCCCAGTGTTTTATTTAGTTTTTATGTATCTTCTCACATGCAGACGTTCCAGTTTAGTCATCACCACAAAAATCTTCTGGGGCGGAAAGTATGTATATTTTGTCATTCCTCTCATTTTTCGCTGCCTTACTTTCATAGAGAATAATAAAAAATCTTCCTTCACACTTTGAAGATGGATAAAGCTAAAAAAAAAGTTGTTTTTTAAAATGGTCTCACAAGGAGTGTCATCAGGACACAAACAATGACAATAAAATAAATAATCAATAAAAGGGATAAGGGAGCTAATGTGTGTGTGTGTGTGCATGCTGCTTGCACTCCTTTAACTCCACCTGCCATATTTCCAGCCCCAGCATAACTTTGCCATCAAAGGACAACACATGGGCAGGTTCAACCGTGTAAGGTTGAATGTAAGTGTCATCAACCATAAAAAAGGCCTCTATAAGTGGCCACCCGAGCCAAGTCGTTTCCTGTCATTGTTGACACTACATACCTACAAGGTCTTTATGTGGTAGAAGGTCACTATCTACATAAGATAAGATAAGATAAGATAAGATAAGATAAGATAAGATAAGATAAGATAAGATAAGATAAGATAAGATAAGATGATGAAGATATGATGTCACCTCCTTGTTCACCTGCATCCCTACATCAGAAGCCACAGATATGGTAAGGACGTGCCTCACACAAGACAGCACACTCAAGGAGAGAACCAACCTAACGCCTGACCACATCTGTGACCTGCTGGACCTCTGCCTGACCACCACTTATTTCCAGTACAATGGGAACTTTTACAGACAGAAGCACGGCTGTGCGATGGGATCACCTGTGTCTCCTATTGTGGCCAACCTCTACATGGAAGAAGTGGAGAGAAGAGCCCTGAGTTCCTTTCCGGGAACCACCCCCACCCACTGGTTTAGATATGTGGATGACACCTGGGTCAAAACGAAGTGGAACGGTTCACAGAACACATCAACGCAGTGGATAACAACATCAAGTTCACTCGCGAGGACACCAAGGACAACAATCTGGCCTTCTTGGACTGCACAGTACATATTGAGGAGGACAGGAGCCTCAATGTTGAAGTGCACAGGAAACCCACACACACGGACCAGTACCTGTTGTTTGATTCACACCACCCACTGGAACACAAACTGGGAGTCATCAGGACCCTGCAGCACAGAGCACAAACTGTACCAACCAGCTCAGAGGGGAAGAAGAAGGAGCAACACCACATCAGGAAGGCCCTGCAAACATGTGGCTACCCGAAGTGGGCACTCATCAAAGCCACAAAAAACAAGACCCCCCAACAACAAGAAGAAGGACAACACCAGGCGGAGAAAAAACATCTCCATTCCATATGTGTCAGGAGTATCAGAGAAACTCCGCAGGATCTTCAACAACCATGACATCCCGGTCCATTTCAAACCTATGACAACACTGAGACAGAGACTGGTTCACCCGAAGGATAAGATTCCCAGGGAGAAACACAGCAATGTGATATATGCAGTCCAGTGCAGTGAGGAATGCTCTGATCTGTATATTGGAGAAACTAAACAACCACTCCACAGAAGAATGGCTCAGCACAGGAGAGCCACCTCCTCAGGACAAGACTCAGCTGTTCACCTCCACCTCAAAGACAAAGGACACTCCTTTGAGGACAACAATGTTCACATTTTAGACAGGGAGGAAAGGTGGTATGAAAGAGGAGTCAAGGAAGCCATCTACGTTAAGCTGGAAAAACCTTCCCTTAACAGAGGTGGTGGCCTCAGACATCATCTTTCTACCACATACAATGCAGTGATTCCATCCATTCCCAGGAAGTTTGCACATACTCACAGTAAGAACAAAGGGCTGTCAACCAGTCCCCTCTGGCAGTTTCATAATCGTTAGCCAGTCGTTAGACACACCTGGCCCAGTCAGCCAGAACATCACAGGTAAGTATGGAAACATTTAGTGCTATTGTTTTTAAGTTTTTTTAAGTTTTACCCAGACCCACCCACATAGGTCTGTAACCACATATAAACCATGTTTCCCCACCAACAGTTAGAACTGATGAAGCTGCTTGGATGAGCAGTGAAACGTCTTCTAGAAAACTCTACAAGTCCAGACGCCTTGCTTCAATCATCTCTACGCAAGATAAGATAAGATAAAACTTTATTAATCCCAAAGGAAATTCTTGTGTGAGAGGTATCAAGTTACATTAAATGTAGTTAAGTACAGAGTATAAGAGTGTAAGTGTCACTATAATCCAAAATAAGACAGTACACAGTATGAGCACAATATTTGATATATGGATACAAATATGGAGATATAAGGTGCTAAGTAAACATAAATATAGACAAGTGGAGGGAATGACAGTGATGCCTGACATGATTATCTAGTGCTTCTCCCTACAGAAAGGGGAGGAGTTATACAGTCTGATGGCCACTGGCAGGAAGGACCTCCTTTGGCGTTCTGTGCTGCTCCTCGGTAGTCTCACTCTACCGCTGAATGTGCTCCTGTAAGACAGCAGTGTGTCATGCAGGGGGTGAGACGTGTTGTTACGAATACTGAGGAGTTTCCTCAGTATCCTCCTCTCTGTCACCTCCACCACAGACTCCAGCTCCACTCCCAGCACAGAGCCAGCCTTCCTAATGAGCTTGTTGAGTCTGTTGGTGTCGGCCGTCTTCATCCTGCTGCCCCAGCACACTACAGTGTAGAAGATGACACTGGAGACCACCGAGTGGTAAAACATTTGCAGCATGGTCTGGCAGACGTTAAAGGATTTGAGTCTCCTCAGTAGATACAGGCGACTCTGTCCCTTCCTGTATATTGCCTCTGCGTTTGTGGACCAGTCCAGTTTGTGGCCAATGTGGACACCCAGGTATTTGTAGCTGTCCACAATGTCCACGTTGGTACCCATGATGCTGACCAGGTTTGGGAGTGTCTGGTGCTTCCTGAAGTCCACCACCAGCTCTTTTGTCTTTGTGACAATGGAGGCATATGGCCTATTGCTTACACCCTGACATGTCTTGGACTCCATCCATAATGATGTGGGCAGCTCATGTACAGTGCTTCAAATGGTCCTAACAGTTGTATTGGCCATAATTTTCAAAACTTCTTTCTGAATTTCTGGACTCGTGTACTGGTTTGTAGGCTTAATGGACCATCGGTTCAGCACATCATCATCCCCAGTTTTCTCATGAATTAGCTGAAAAAGGATACCCTGAATACTTTAATGGCCATGTAAAGCTAGACCCTGGCGAGCAAGAAAGTAGATTAAATTACTTTGTGCAAGCATGCTCTTGCCTCACTATGCTGCTGCTCTCATGCTGCGGATAGCTGAGTTTGATTATGTCTGTGTTGGTATGTGTATGTTGTGACAGCTACTTCGTGTGTTTGACTCTGTTGGTGATTGGCACATTTTTCTATTGCTTTTTCCCCATTTTTAAAACCTGTAACCACAAAAGCATAATCCATGCATTTTGCAAGTTTGTGTTTTAAAGGCTTCCATTGTCATGGTTTATGGTGGAGAGTGGACACAATTACAGGGAGCAGAGCAGTTTTAAATCTTTAAAGTCTTTATTCTGTTCCAGGGGGGCAATAACCAAAAATATGACAAAGGGTCACACGTAGCGTGGCAAAAAACTCAATAAGGTAAACAAGATTCTTAACATAGACTCTAGAGCTTGAGTTCTAAAATTCAGAGCATAGCGAAGCATAGTCACCAGGAGATTCCCTTTGTCAAGGCTGGCAGGACACAAACACATTCCCAAAGCGACGAGACGAACTAGCACCGAGTGCAGGGAGGACAAAGACTAAATACAGATTAAACTAAAAACCCAAAACAAGGAAAACCAAACCATAAACAAACACCAGGTTGTGACAGAACCTCCCCTTCAAGACAAGTTTCTGTGTGAAAACACAAAACAAGGGTAGAAACAGAAATACAGGGAGCCAAAATTCAAAGTCTCAAGAGTCCAGAAGCCATGGGCCAACAGGGGCAACAGAGACAGAGGTCCTGTAAAACAAAAGGCTGGGGTCCTTGGGGGGCAGAGTCAGAAACAGAGGGGACAGGAACCCTCCAGGGTCTGGGGTGAAGCACAGCGTGGACAGGGCTGAGGACCCCAGCGAAGGAGTTGCGGACCCCCTGGGGTCCGGGCAGAAGGCTGTCAGCGAGGACGAGGCTGCAGACCCTCCAGGGTCCGGGCAGAACACCAGCGCCGACGACGAGGCAGGGGACCCTCCAGGGTCCGGACAGGAAACCATAACCGAAGGCGAGGCAGGGGACCCTCCAGGGTCCAGACAGGAAGCCAGAGCCGAAGACGAGGCAGAGGACCCTCCAGGGTCCGGACAGGAAGCCGGAGCTAAAGACGACGCAGAGGACCCTCCAGGGTCTGAACAGGAAACCAGAGCCAAAGACGAGGCAGAGGACCCTCCAGGGTCCAGACAGGAAGCCAGAGCCGAAGAAGAGGCAGGGGACCCTCCAGGGTCCAGACAGGAAACCAGAACCGAAGAGAGGCAGGGACCCTCCAGGGTCCGGACAGGAAGCCAGAGCCGAAGATGAGGCAGAGGACCCTCCAGGGTCCGGACAGGAAGCCAGAGCCGAAGACGAGGCAGGGGAACCTCCAGGGTCCAGACAGGAAACCAGAGCAGGGGGCCCTCCAGGGTCCAGACAGGAAACCAGAGCAGGGGACCCTCCAGGGTCCAGACAGGAAACCAGAGCTGGCCCAGACATTCAAGATGGCGGAGTGAGAAGCAACACTTTGCAGGCTCTGTTAAATAAGTTTTGTTTGTCCTAAATTAGTGAACATTTTGCAGCAACCCATAACCTCACCTTAGGTCTAACCTTACAAGCTACTATTACCAACTTTTTTTTCTGAAGACATCTATATATAAAGGTTTTTTCTCAATAATTGTGAACCACGTGGATGCTAGCATGTCAGACCACAATTACAACTTAAGTGTCCTACGCCAGGAAGACAGTGACATAGAAGATGTAGAAGTGGACGAGAGTTCTGCAAAAGAAAGTAAGACCAACCTGCAGCACACACCGATCAAAAGCCATAACCCTAAGAAGATGAAGGGGAAAGACAACAGCAAAGATGAGGAAAATATTGGTGCCACCATTCTCCATGCAGTTCAGGCTCTGACTGGGAAAGTGGACGAACAGACCGAACTGTTAAAAAGACTTGAAAAACGCATCAAAGCAAATACTACGGCCACCAAAGAAAACAAACAAGAAATTATTCTACTTAAGAAAAGGCTGACCGGTTTACCAAAAAAAGATGGAGAAAACACCAGAGAAACCGTCATTGGAATTCTGACAAGAGTGGTGCCGCTATCTGTCGACCGGCTGAGAGACACTGTGGATACAGTACACCGCCTGGGGAAACTCAACACTGGGGCCTCCAGTAACAACACGCCGAGGGCAATCATCATCCAGTTTGGGATGAGAACCGTGAGGGATGAAGTATGGAGACGATCAAAGGAAGTGTGAGTGTGCAGCGAGCTACACATTCGCTTCAGAGAGGACTTCTGCCCGCTCCAAGCTGTGGCCACTGGTTCAGGAGGCCAGGAAGAAAGGAGAGAGAGCGTTCCTGAAGGAAGGATACGCTCTGATAGATAATCGCCGTGTGGATCCAAGTTAACCAGCTTTACTCTGTTACTCTGATCCAGATCAGGTACCGGGTCTGATGGCAGTTCTTTAAATGTTCAGATACCTCAAGGGTTGTTGCAATATATGCTAATATAGAAATTTGATAGGGACGTTCTGCTAATCATTCCTGCGCATCACTTTTATTGCGCATGCTTGTTTTTAGTGAATGTTATCTTTTTTTTCATTAAATACTAGGGGATTAAAGAACAATGTAAAACGTAAGGCAACCTTTCTTTTTTGTAAGGAGCAGAAGAGCAATATTATTTTTCTGCAAGAGACTCATTCAGCAGAGACGGACATTAATTTCTGGAAACAACAATGGGGAGACTGTGTTTTCTTCAGCCATGGGACTTCTTATTCAGCTGGAGTGATGATCCTGTTCAACAGGTTTTCTGGTAACGTAATTAATCACAAAAGTGACAATAACGGACATTGGCTAATGATGGTGGTTGAGTATAATGATGTTAACTATATTTTGATGTACACTCAACAAAAATATAAACGCAACACTTTTGTTTTTGCTCCCATGTTTCATGAGATGGACTTGAAGATCTAAACTTCATTCCAGATACACAATATTACCATTCCTCTCAAACATTGTTCACAAATCTGTCTAAATGTGTGATAGTGAGCACTTCTGCTTTGCTGAGATCATCCATCCCACCTCACAGGTGTGCCACATCAAGATGCTGATCTGACATCATGATTAGTGCACAGGTGTACCTCAAACTGCCCACAATAAAAGGCCACCCTGAAATGTGCAGTTTTGTCTCACAGCAAAATGCCACAGATGCCACAAGCATTGAGGGAGCGTGCAATTGGCATGCTGACAGCAGGAATGTCAACCAGATCTGTTGCTCGTGCATTGAATGTTCATTTCTCCACCATAAGCCGTCTCCAAAGGCGTTTCAGAGAATATGGCAGTACATCCAACCGGCCTCACAACCGCAGACCACGAGTAACCACACCAGCCCAGGACCTCCACATCCAGCAGGTTCACCTCCGAGATCGTCTGAGACCAGCCACTCAGACAGCTGCTGAAACAATTGGTTTGCATAACCAAACAATTTCTGCACAAACTGTCAGAAACCGTCTCAGGGAAGCTCAACTGCATGCTCGTTGTCCTCATCGGGGTCTTAACCTGACTCCAGATCGTCGCCGTAACAGACTTGAGTGGGCAAATGCTCACATTCGATGGCGTCTAGCACGTTGGAGAGGTGTTCTTCACGGATGAATCTCGGTTTACATTGTTCAGGGCAGATGGCAGACAGCGTGTGTGGCGTCGTGTGGGTGAGCGCTTTGCTGATGTCAATGTTGTGGATCGAGTGGCCCATGGTGGTGGTGGGGTCATGGTATGGGCAGGCATCTGTTATGGACGAAGAACACAGGTGCATTTTATTGATGGCATTTTGAATGCACAGAGATACCGTGATGAGATCCTGAGGCCCATTGTTGTGCCATACATCCATGAACATCACCTCATGTTTCAGCAAGATAATGCACGGCCCCATGTTGCAAGGATCTGTACACAATTCTTGGAAGCTGAAAATGTCCCAGTTCTTGCATGGCCAGCATACTCACCGGACATGTCACCCATTGAACATGTTTGGGATGTGCTTGACCTACGACAGCGTGCACCAGTTCCCACTAATATCCAGCAAGTGTGGACCAACATTCCACAGGCCACAATAGACAATCTGATAAACTCTATGCGAAGAAGATGTGTTGCACTGCATGAGGCAAATGGTGGTCACACCAGATACTGACTGGTTCTGAGTCCCCAGACCGCCAATAAAGCAGAAACAAAATGCACATTTCAGGGTGGCCTTTTATTGTGGGCAGTTTAAGGTACACCTGTGCACTAATCATGATGTCAGATCAGCATCTTGATGTGGCACACCTGTGAGGTGGGATGGATTATCTCAGCAAAGCAGAAGTGCTCACTATCACACATTTAGACAGATTTGTGAACAATGTTTGAGAGGAATGGTAATATTGTGTATCTGGAATGAAGTTTAGATCTTCAAGTCCATCTCATGAAACATGGGAGCAAAAACAAAAGTGTTGCGTTTATATTTTTGTTGAGTGTATTTCTTCTTTACAGAGGGGCTCCGTAGTTTTGGAGAACTTCACTTGTGCAGTACAGACTGTCTCTGATAGCAGGTTGTATGCAGAAGCATGTTTAGTCTCATGGTGAATTGTGTCAAAGTGCTGAACCGGTGTTTTGCACCTTCCGAGCCCTCTGCGTAGCTGTAACCAACAACCAAGCCCTGCAGCACCGCGTGACGCACCACGATGCAGACAGAGAGGGAGTGATGTTCTGCTCAGAGAATCATGATGCAAATGTTACACAATGAGTTAAAAACAAGAATTGCCTGTTGATTTTGTATGATTTACTCTGTTTGGCTGGCGGGCCAAAAATAACACATTTTATAATAGAAGCCGTGGGCCATAGAAAATCTGACCGTAGTTTGGACACCCCTGAATTAAAGTATTGAATATATGATTGAATGATAATCAAGATGGCGCTGGGTACGGACGCCCTGGTGTTTTGGTGCGCTCTGTTTTGTTTGTTTTTGTGCACAAACTGTGTGTCTGCATGCTCTTACACCAGAGAAGAGCTCATGAACATCAGATTTACCATACCTGTGGACTTATCACCAGTTTTTTTAGCATCTGCTGCCGATTTACTACACGTTTTAGTTAAAAAGGTGAGACGCCGGCGCAGAGGGAAGAGAGCTGGTGCGCTGGTGCGCCTCCGGAGACGTGGGACGCGCACACCGTTACCTGGGATTTTTCCTGGGATTTTTCCTGGCATTTTACTCTCCACGCGAGTTTGCTTCATTCATTCTGGCCGCTGTTTACATCTCGCCCGGTGCGGACGTGCACGAGGCTCAGCGTGCACTCGCGGATCAGATCCTGTGTTTGGAGCAAACATACCCGGACTCCTTAATTATTGTCCTTGGTGACTTTAATAAAGGAAACCTGAGCAAAGAACTCCCGAAGTACAAACAGCTGATCAAATGCCCGACCAGAGAGGAGAACACACTGGATCACTGTTACACCACAATAAGCGAGGCATATCGCGCAGTGCCCCGTGCTGCTCTTGGACTATCTGACCACGTGATGGTCCATCTGATTCCTGTGTACAGACAGAGGCTGAAGCTCTCCAAACCTGTGGTGAGGACATCTAAAAAGTGGACCAGCCAGGCTGTGGAGGAGCTTCGCTCCTGTTTTGAGACAACGGACTGGGAGGTGTTCAGGGCTGCCACTGATAGTCTTGATGAGTATACAGACACTGTGACGTCATATATACAGTACTGTGAGGACAGTATTGTGCCAACACGCACCAGGGTGAGTTATAACAATGACAAACCCTGGTTCACAGCTAAACTCAGACAGCTGAGGCTAGAGAAGGAGGCTGCTTTCAGAAGTGGGGACAGAGACTGCTACAAACAGGCCAAGTACAGGTTTAGCAAGGAGGTGAGAAGTGCTAAATCACTGTACTCTGAGAAAATCCAGCAGCAGTTCTCTGCTAACGACTCTGCCTCTGTGTGGAAAGGACTGAGGCAGATCACCAACTACAAGCCCAAAGCCCCCCACTCAGCTGACGACCTGCAATTAGCCAACAGTCTGAAGGAGTTCTACTGCCGCTTTGATGGACTATCAGCCAGCCCTGACACCTCTCCACACACCTCTCCACACCCCATCAACACGGACATCCACATCAAAGATACCCCATCAGAGTCCTCCTTGCCCCCTCCTCCTCCCCCTCAGCTGCCCTCTCAATCCTGGAGGAGGATGTTAACAGGCTGTTCAGGAGACTGAATCCCCGCAAGGCTCCTGGACCTGATGGTGTGTCCCCCTCCTCCCTAAGACACTGTGCAGATGAGCTGACTCCAGTGCTCACAGACATCTTTAACACCTCTCTGGAGTCATGCCATGTGCCAGCCTGCTTCAAATCCTCCACCATTGTTCCAGTTCCCAAGAAACCAAGGATCACTGGTCTTAATGACTACAGACCTGTGGCACTGACGTCTGTAGTCATGAAGTCCTTTGAGCGCCTGGTACTGTCCCACCTCAAGACCATCACAGCCCCCCTCCTGGACCCCCTGCAGTTCGCCTACAGAGCTAACTGCTCTGTGGACGATGCTGTCAACCTGACTCTTCACTACATCCTGCAGCATCTGGACTCCCCGGGAACCTATGCTAGAATCCTGTTTGTGGACTTCAGCTCTGCTTTCAACACAATCCGCCCAGCTCTCCTCCAAGACAAGCTGTCCCTGCTGCATGTTCCAGACTCCATCTGCCGGTGGATCACTGACTTCCTGACAGACAGGAGACAGCATGTGAGGCTGGGGACGAATGTCTCGGAAACAAGGACCATCAGCACCGGTACCCCCCAAGGCTGTGTACTTTCCCCTCTGCTCTTCTCCCTGTACACCAACTGCTGCACCTCCAGCCACCAGACTGTCGAGCTGATTAAGTTTGCTGACGACACCACCCTCATTGGACTCATCTCAGATGGGGATGAGTCTGCCTACAGGATGGAGGTGGACCGTCTGGTGTCCTGGTGTGCTGACAACAAACTGGAGCTAAATGCCCAGAAGACAGTGGAGATGACAGTAGACTTTCGGAAAGTGCCAGCTCCATCACCCCCCCTCACCCTGACAGACACCTCCATCTCCACAGTGGACTCTTTCCGCTTCCTTGGTACCACCATCACCCAGGACCTCAAGTGGGAGCTCACCATCAGCTCCCTCATCAAAAAGGCCCAGCAGAGGATGTACTTCCTGCGGCAGCTGAGGAAACTCAAGGTGCCAGCCAGGATGATGGTTCAGTTCTACACGGCCATCATTGAGTCCATCCTCACCTCCTCCATCACAGTGTGGTACGCTGGGGCCACTGCCAGGGACAGGCACAGACTGCAGCGTGTTGTGCGCTCTGCTGAGAAGGTGATCGGCTGCAGCCTGCCATCTATCGAGGACCTGTACGTCTCCAGGACTCTGAGGCGTGCAGGTCGGATCACAGCTGACCCTTCTCACCCTGGACACGGACTCTTTGAGCCACTCCCCTCAGGCAGGAGGTTACGGTCCATTCGGACCAGAACCTCACGCCACAAGAACAGCTTCTTCCCCTCTGCTGTTGGACTGTTAAACTGTAATTAATGCACTATTTGCACTGTTTACTCCATCTTGCACTACTTGCACACGAGTACCACCTCACCGACCCATGTGGTACCTGTTACATTATTACATTATTACACTGTTCCATTCAATCATATAAGGGTCTATGTTTACCATTTCATCTGCACAGTATTTTATGTTCTGTTCATTGTATGTCTGTTACGCCATGTCTGTCATGTAAATTTAGCCTTACTTTAGTTTATTAACTTAATTTTATCTTACTTTTTATCTTATTGCATGTTAATTGTTATATGTTCATTGTATGCACCAATCACTAAGGCAAATTCCTAGTAATGTGAACCCCTTTCACTTACATGGCAATAAACATGATTCTGATTCTGATTCTGATATCTGGTGTTTTCCCCCCTTGTTGTCATTGTTGATCATTATTATAAGAAATAATTAATGTGATCAGTGTCTTCACATAGGTATCGTTAAAAATTCTATAAAACTAAAGGCAAAGAGAGCAGATTTGTTATTTCATAGGAGTGGTTGCCCTTTATATGACTCGATACCCATGAAGTAGCTCACGGTTTCAAAAAGGTTGGTGACCCCTGCTGTACACCTAATTACAAATCTCTCCTTAAGAATCATAGATTTTCATGTTCATGTTTTCAATTTCCTATTTTAAAATACATAAGCAGGTTTACTTTATATTTTATCTACTTTTAATAATAAAAAATGTGAAAAACAGACTCTTTGAACAACAGCTCCTTTATTTTGCCTAACAGAGAAACCTTTAAAATGACAATAAAACAGTAGAAATATCTCAGCCACAGCCCTGACTGCTTCTTTGCTGACATCCTGTCACAGAGAAATTAAACTTACAAGTATTAATTAAGAAATTAGGTACACTAATATTTTCAAATATTTTTGAAGCAATCAGAATATGTCAGAATTCACCTGGTAGTCTTTTACGAGTTCCTCTGCAGACTCTGAGAAACTCCATTAGACATCGGATCATGGTATCTCGTCTGCTTTGTACTTGTTCCTGTTCAAAATACAATTAACAATTAAAGCTGCAAGCAGCAATGACGGGCCCTCGCAGCCCTTGCGGTCCGTGGGACCAGCAGCCGCCGCCTCCCTTAGCGTCCCACGACCTCTCTCCCAGCTGTACCGGTAGGAGCTGTGGTCCGCAGGCCGGAAGAGTACAGCAAAACACACATGTACAAAAGACAGGTCCTCCGGCTAGTAGGTGGCACAGTGACTGTAGCCTATCAGGAGGTAAATCTGTACAGTGTTGATGTCCAGCATGACTGTAAGGTTTCATCCACACAGGATGAAGTATGTGGGAGACACAGGCAAAAACACATGTATTTCCTGTGGGTTTGCGAAGGGTCAACTTTGTGGCGGCACCACAGCCAGACCGTGTGACGAAGTGCTGCGTTTTTCATAACTTTTGGTCCCTAATGGCTTAAGAGTAAGCAGACCAAGTTTCGGGTGGATTGGAGAAATGCTGTAGGAGGAGTTCGTAAAAGTGCGGGGAGTGAAAACTGCAAAATGGCGCAGGTTTTTTCAAAATGGCGGACCTCCTGTCCATTTTAGAGGATACCTCCAAGAGGCTTTGTGTCTTGTCTGGAGGCGATACATATGTGTACCAATTTTCGTGTCTGTAGGTCAAACGGGGAAGCAGATCTCATTTCAGGGGGCGCTGCTGAGCCATGTGGCCACGCCCACATATGACGATGAGGTGATATGAAAAGGTGCACAGGGGCTGATGTCATGATAGAGTAAGAGGCAGGTAGGATGAACAAATCTAGAAACACAGAAGCTTTCTCAATGGTGGCGAAGGGTCACCTTTGTGGCGATGCCCCGCCCACACGGTGTAACATCGAGCTGCGTTTTTGATAACTTTTGCTCAGCCATGTCTTTAAAACCAGGTGACAAAATCTCAGGTCTGTCAGAGTATTTCCCTAGGAGGAGTTCGTTCAAATACAAGGTGTGGAAAATGGAAATCAGACTGAACACAATTCATACCGCCAGTAGGTGGTGCTATGAGAGTTTCTGGTCATTAGCATATCAATCTGTTCAGAATGACAGGCTCAGCATGCCTGATTTTTCTCATCCACATTGGATGAAGTATGTGGGAGATACAGCCACAAACACATCCATTTCCTGTGCGTTGGCGAAGGGTCAACTTCGTGGTGGCGCCACGGTCAGACCGTGTGAGGAAGTGCTGCGTTTTTGATAACTTTTGGTCCCTGACCTCTTAACGGCAAGCACACCAATTTTCAGCCATATCAAGCAATTCCCGTAGGAGGAGTTCGCGAAACTGCGGGGTGTGCAAATTGGAAAATGGCGTGGTTTTTCCAAGATGGCCGACGCCCTGTAGGGGGTGGAATTTTTTTTCCAAAGGCATGTTTCCTGGCATGAGACGATACATAAGCGTACGAATTTTCATGGTCGTAGCTGTTACGCTGAATATTTTCAAATTCCAGGGGGTGCTGTAGAGCCATCTTGCAAGTCACTGTTGTGGCGACAGTTTCAGATCGCCATTTTTCGCGAACCAGACCTGTGTGCCAAATTTGGTGAGTTTTTGAGCACGTTCAGGGGGTCAAATTTGCGTCGAATGACGCGGAAGAAAAAAAGAGAATTAAAGCTGCAAGCAGCGATGATCGGGCCCTCGCAGTCCGTGCGACCGCCCCCTCCCCGTCACGCCGTCCCTTCCCTCCTCTGCTCCCCCCATGAGCTGCGGCGATTTTGCCAGCGGTGGGAAAAAGCCGGCAGACAGAAGCAGAGATGTGTCAGTACAACAAATCTCTCAATATATGTAAAAATTGTTAGTGTGCAGTAACCTCCTCTTTACAGTAGGTGGCGCTGTCCACAGATGTCCACACAGGGTCGGGGTCGGGTCTGTATCACATGTAAAAAATTTGAGGATTTTAGGAGCATCCGTGGTGGAGTTATATCAGTTGCAGTACCGTATGTGTCCACTGGGTGGAGCCAGACACCATGAGAATAGTGGAGACCCGTCTGTGCATCAAACCTCAAAAAACATTTGATTCATACATGAAAAATGTCCAGAAGCAGTTACTTCCGGTTTCCTGTAGGTGGCGCTGTGCAGGTGACTCATGAGCATGCAGACGTGTGGGGGGACGGACCGTTAGGACATGAAAAAAATTTGAGGACGCTAGGACGATGCACGGCGAATTTATAAGCAGTTGATGTTTCATGGCGAAGGTTCAACAGTCGCCACCGCCACGGGCAGCATGATACAGGAATCCACACAGTTGTCTCTGTGGGACTTCAAATCTGTGATCCTCATTTGGCTGTGTAATGACAGGGAAGGATTTAACAGAGTGCATGTCAGTGAAGAACATGGCACTTCCTGTCTCCACCACAAGGGAGCGCCATAGATCATGATGACATAGAGACGTTCAGGGAGGGGCTCTGACCACGTGCAGAAAGTTTGAAGCCGTTTGGAGCAAGTATGTAGGAGAGAGAGCTGTTCGTGTATGAATGGTGAAGTGACGCCACAGCGGCCACGCCCTTTAACTTAGAGAAAAGCTTTTGATAACTTTTGATCAGCATGGTCTCTAGGTGACAGCGACCGAATATGAAGTCAATCGGTCGAAATCCCTAGGAGGAGTTCGTCCGCATACCAAAGGTTGAAATCGCTGAAATTTGACCGCCTAAATCAAAATGGCTGACTTCCTGTGTGGTCTAGATCAATGGTGCAAGAGACTTTTATGTGCGCCTGGACGTGTTCTGTGTGTGTGCCGATTTTTGTCTTCCTACTCCAAAAAAACCCCTATGGAGAGGGGTATTTTAAAAATTCAAGGGGGCGCCATTGAACCATTTTGCCCCGCCCACTTACGAGACCCCCATCAGTTGCTAGTACATGCCCCCAAGAATGTGTGTATGAATTTTCATGATCATAGAAGGTCGTTAAGGTCATTAAATACTCAAACGTAATCTCACGGCGAAGGATCGACAGTTGGCGCCCCGCCACACGGACACCATTGCACGCAGCTTCACGGCCTTATAGTGTAGCTTCACCAACTAGTTGGGAAGGTTCTAGAGGTGAAATGAAGTTGATGCTGTCAACTATGTAGGAGCAGTACACGTCAGAGTAAAAAGAGGCCATTTCCTGTTACCAGCAGGGGGCGCCACGAGTAAGTAAGGGTTTCAACATATGGAGGTGTTCAGGGCGGAGCCCTCGTCATGCTCATAAAGTTTGAAGACGTTTGGATAAAGTATGCAGGCGTGAGAGCCGTTCAAAGTTACATGGCGAAATCATGAATCGTCGCCAGACTTTGGCGAGCCACAGAGGCCACGCCCTGTAAGTTAGAGAAAAGCTTTTGATAACTTTTGATCAGCAGGTCCTTTAGGTGACCTCCAGCAAATTTCAGGTCAATCGGGCAACAGCTCTAGGAGGAGTTCGCTCACATACCAATGGTGTAAATCGCCAAAATCGCCATTTTCCATCCAAGATGGCGGACTTCCTGTTGGGTTAAGGTCATGGTGTCAAGAGACTTTTTGGTGCGTCTTGCTACGATAAACATGTGTACCGATTTTCGTGCACCTACTCCAAACTAAGCCAAATGCGAGGGGTGTTTTGAAAATTTCAAGGGGGCGCTGTAGAGCCATTTTGCCCCGCCCCTTTGCAGCGACCACAAAATATCAAATTTTTCGCCACCCCTGACGAGTGTGCAAAGTTTCGTGAGTTTTCGTGCATGGCAAAGGGGTGAAAAATGCAGTTAAACAGGCAGGCAAATAATAAGAATAATAATAATAATTAAAGCTGCAAGCAGCGACGATCGGGCCCTCGCACTCCACGCGACCGCCCCCTCCCTGTCACGCCGTCCCTTCCCTCCTCTGCTCCCCCCACGAGCTGCGGCGATTTTGCCAGTGGTGGGAAAAAGCCGGCAGACAGAAGCAGAGATGTTGTTATGATCCTGTGTTTGTTCCTGGTTTTGTAATCTTATTGTTTATCCCTCTTGTCATTTATTAGTATTTTTGAGATTTGGTTCCTCTTTCTCTGCTCTTCCTCAGTCCTTCCCTCTCTCCTTCTGTTCCTCCCTCCTCCTTCTCTGCTCCTCCTCAGTCCTTCCCTCTCTCCTTCTGTTCCTCCGCCCTGATTATTAGCTCCCCCCTGATTGTGTTCACCTGTGTTTCACCCTCCTTATTTAAGCCTTGTGCTTCCCTTTGTCTTAGTCAGATCATTGTGTTTGTCACTCCCCGTGCCATGAACTTCTTCTCCCCAGGTTTGTTGTATAGCTTTGTATTTTTGTTGCTCAGTCGCAGTTTAGTTTGGTCTTTCTTGTACCCTGGACTGTGTTTTTGGCTTCATTAAAGCTCACCTTTGTTTAAAAGCTACTTTGGTCTGCATTTGGGTCCAATTCACGCACCGAACACAACAGAATGATCTGACCTACAAATGGACCCAGCAGACCAATTAGTTGACCCGGTGGAGCTCTTTTTCAGTTGGAGGGTCTTAAACGAGCACATGGTAAGGCTCCATGATGCCGTGAACTGGGTGGACCACATGCCATCTCCCCCCTCAGATGAAAGGGAGATTCAGCAGTGGTGTGCCCACCGAATGTCCCTGCTGCTGCGCTTAGGGGACCTCCATGGGGAGATGCAGAAGCTGCGGGTTAAGATGGAGGAGGTCCTGGTCACTGAGCCGTGGATGCACTCAACCTACCACCCTGTGTTCCGGAAGATGGAGGAGTTCCCCCCTCCGGTGGCTCCAGCACTCCCTGCCTGGGCCATTCGCCCAGCCCCTGCTACCCCTTCAGCTACTCCTTCCTCGCCTGTTCCTGCTTCAGCTGGCAGGTCGACGATGTCGCCCCCAGCTCATCTCTCCCTGGGTGTTCCTGCAGAGGCCGAGGGCTCCGTTCAACCCAGGGGGGCAGGTCTCCCCGCTCCGTCAGAGCTCCTCCCCGCTCCTTCAGAGGGCGGACTCCAGACGACGTCGCTCCTCCCCGCTCCGTCAGAGCTCCTCCCCGCTCCTTCAGAGGGCGGACTCCAGACGACGTCGCTCCCTGCTCCGTCAGAGCTCCTCCCCGCTCCTTCAGAGGGCGGACTCCAGACGACGTCGCTCCTCCCCGCTCCTTCAGAGGGCGGACTCCAGACGACGTCGCTCCTCCCCGCTCCTTCAGAGGGCGGACTCCAGACGACGTCGCTCCTCCCCGCTCCGTCAGAGCTCCTCCCCGCTCCTTCAGAGGGCGGACTCCTGGCGACGTCGCTCCTCCCCGCTCCGTCAGAGCTCCTCCCCGCTCCTTCAGAGGGCGGACTCCTGGCGACGTCACTTCCTCCCGAGCCACCCGAGGGTGGTCTTCCCTGTGCTGCCCCTTGTGAACTGTCCAACGAGACATTGGATTTTTTATTTTGTGGAACAGCTGTGGCTTTGACGTTGACTCTGGGGATAGTCTATTCGGATTATGTTGGACTTTCAGCCTCAGCCTCCTGTTCGGTCCTGGGTCACAGTCCTGACCCAGTAGAACCTTCAGCCGTTGTGACCGGTCTAGTCACCGAAGTTTCCTCGTCTCTGGTTTCCTGTCCGGCCCCCGGAGGGTCCTCGTCTCTGGTTTCCTGTCCGGACCCCGGAGGGTCCTCGTCTCTGGTTTCCTGTCCGGACCCCGGAGGGTCCTCTGCCTTGGCTTCGTCTCGGTCTTCCTGTCGGGACCCCGGAGGGTCCCCGGCCTCGTCTTCGGCTCTGGCCTCCTGTCCGGACCCTGGAGGGTCCCCGGCCCTGGCCTCCTGTCCGGACCCTGGAGGGTTCCCGGCCTCGTCTTCGGCTCTGGCCTCCTGTCCGGACCCTGGAGGGTCCCCGGCCTCGTCCTCGCTGGTGTTCTTCCGCCCTGACCCTGGAGGGCCCGCGTCTCCGTCTCTGGTGGTCTTCCGCCCGGACCCTGGAGGGTCCGCGTCTCCGTCTCTGGTGGCCTTCCGCCCGGACCCTGGAGGGTCCGCGTCTCCGTCTCTGGTGGTCTTCCGCCCGGACCCTGGAGGGTCCGCATCTCCATCTCTGCTGGCCTTCAGCCCGGACCCCGGAGGGTCCAGCTCCCTGTCCCTGCTGGCCTTCAGCCCGGACCCCGGAGGGTCCAGCTCCCTGTCCCTGCTGGCCTTCAGCCCGGACCCCGGAGGGTCCAGCTCCCTGTCCCTGCTGGCCTTCAGCCCGGACCCCGGAGGGTCCAGCTCCCTGTCCCTGCTGGCCTTCCGACCGGACCCCGGAGGGTCCAGCTCACTGTCTCTGCTGGTCTTCCGACCGGACCCTGGAGGGCCCATGACTCTGCCTCCACTGGCCTTTTGCTTTGGTGTTTTGGCCCCCTGGCCATTTTGACTCTGTTTTGGCCCCCTGGCCATTTTGACTCTGTTTTGGCCCCCTGGCCATTTTGACTCTGTTTTGGCCCCCTGGCCATTTTGACTCTGTGGCCTTTGGCCATTTCTGTACCTCGTCGTCCTCCTGAACTTTTGCCCATTGGGTCACCCTTTGTTGAACTTTGGCTCCTTGTAATTTTGTTTTGGTCCCTCCTCCGGGCCTCCCCCCTCCCTCCCGGCTCAGCTGCGCCTTTTGGTTTTCTTTCCTGGGACGTCTGGGAGCCGTCCCTTGAGGGGGGGGTACTGTTATGATCCTGTGTTTGTTCCTGGTTTTGTAATCTTATTGTTTATCCCTCTTGTCATTTATTAGTATTTTTGAGATTTGGTTCCTCTTTCTCTGCTCTTCCTCAGTCCTTCCCTCTCTCCTTCTGTTCCTCCCTCCTCCTTCTCTGCTCCTCCTCAGTCCTTCCCTCTCTCCTTCTGTTCCTCCGCCCTGATTATTAGCTCCCCCCTGATTGTGTTCACCTGTGTTTCACCCTCCTTATTTAAGCCTTGTGCTTCCCTTTGTCTTAGTCAGATCATTGTGTTTGTCACTCCCCGTGCCATGAACTTCTTCTCCCCAGGTTTGTTGTATAGCTTTGTATTTTTGTTGCTCAGTCGCAGTTTAGTTTGGTCTTTCTTGTACCCTGGACTGTGTTTTTGGCTTCATTAAAGCTCACCTTTGTTTAAAAGCTACTTTGGTCTGCATTTGGGTCCAATTCACGCACCGAACACAACAGATGTGTCAGTACAACAAATCTCTCAATATATGTAAAAATTGTTAGTGTGCAGTAACCTCCTCTTTACAGTAGGTGGCGCTGTCCACAGATGTCCACACAAGGTCGGGGTCGGGTCTGTATCACATGTAAAAAATTTGAGGATTTTAGGAGCATCCGTGGTGGAGTTATATCAGTTGCAGTACCGTATGTGTCCACTGGGTGGAGCCAGACACCATGAGAATAGTGGAGACCCGTCTGTGCATCAAACCTCAAAAAACATTTGATTCATACATGAAAAATGTCCAGAAGTAGTTACTTCCGGTTTCCTGTAGGTGGCGCTGTGCAGGTGACTCATGAGCATGCAGACGTGTGGGGGGACGGACCGTTAGGACATGAAAAACATTTGAGGACGCTAGGACGATGCACGGTGAATTTATAAGCAGTTGATGTTTCATGGCGAAGGTTCAACAGTCGCCACCGCCACGGGCAGCATGATACAGGAATCCACACAGTTGTCTCTGTGGGACTTCAAATCTGTGATCCTCATTTGGCTGTGTAATGACAGGGAAGGATTTAACAGTGTGCATGATTAAGCAGAGTGCATGTCAGTGAAGAACATGGCACTTCCTGTCTCCACCACAAGGGAGCGCCATAGATCATGATGACATAGAGACGTTCAGGGAGGGGCTCTGACCACGTGCAGAAAGTTTGAAGCCGTTTGGAGCAAGTATGTAGGAGAGAGAGCTGTTCGTGTATGAATGGCGAAGTGACGCCACAGCGGCCACGCCCTTTAACTTAGAGAAAAGCTTTTGATAACTTTTGATCAGCATGGTCTCTAGGTGACAGCGACCGAATATGAAGTCAATCGGTCGAAATCCCTAGGAGGAGTTCATCCGCATACCAAAGGTGGAAATCGCTGAAATTTGACCGCCTAAATCAAAATGGCTGACTTCCTGTGTGGTCTAGATCAATGGTGCAAGAGACTTTTATGTGCGCGTGGACGTGTTCTGTGTGTGTGCCGATTTTTTGTCTTCCTACTCCAAAAAAACCCCTATGGAGAGGGGTATTTTTAAAATTCAAGGGGGCGCCATTGAGCCATTTTGCCCCGCCCACTTATGAGACCCCATCAGTTGCTAGTACATGCCCCCGAGAATGTGTGTATGAATTTTCATGATCATAGAAGGTCATTAAGGTCATTAAATACTCAAACGTAATCTCACGGCGAAGGATCGACAGTTGGCGCCCCGCCACACGGACACCATTGCACGCAGCTTCACGGCCTTCATAGTGTAGCTTCACCAACTAGTTGGGAATGTTCTAGAGGTGAAATGAAGTTGATGCTGTCAACTATGTAGGAGCAGTACACGTCAGAGTAAAAAGAGGCCATTTCCTGTTACCAGCAGGGGGCGCCAAGAGTAAGTAAGGGTTTCAACATATGGAGGTGTTCAGGGCGGAGCCCTCGTCATGCTCATAAAGTTTGAAGACGTTTGGATAAAGTATGCAGGCGTGAGAGCTGTTCAAAGTTACATGGCGAAATCATGAATCGTCGCCAGACTTTGGCGATCCACAGAGGCCACGCCCTTTAAGTTAGAGAAAAGCTTTTGATAACTTTTGATCAGCAGGTAATTTTGGTGACCTCCAGCAAATTTCAGGTCAATTGGGCGACAGCTCTAGGAGGAGTTTGCTCACATACCAATGGTGTAAATCGCCAAAATCGCCATTTTCCATCCAAGATGGCCTTCGCACCACTCGGTGCTCGGGCCCTAATAATAAACACAGCAATTACAATAGGGCCTTCGCACCACTCGGTGCTCGGGCCCTAATAATAATAACACTTACAATTACAATAGGGCCTTCGCACCACTCGGTGCTCGGGCCCTAATTAAAGCTGGAAGCAGCGATGATCGGGCCCTCGCACTCCACGCAACCGCCCCCTCCCCATCACGCCGTCCATTCTCTCCCCCTCTCCCCCCACGAGCTGCAGCGATTTTGCCAGGGGTGGGAAAAAAAGCGGCAGACAGAGGCAGAGACATGTCAGAGCAACAAATCTGTCAATATATGTAAAAATTTTTAGTATGCAGTAACCTCCTGTTTACAGTAGGTGGCGCTGTCCACAGATGTCCACACATGGTTGGGGTTGGGTCTGTATCACATGTAAAAGACTTGAGGATTTTAGGAGCATCCGTGGTGGAGTTATACCATCTGCAGTACCTTATGTCCACTGGGTGGAGCCTGACACCGTGAGAATAGTGGAGACCTGTCTGTGCATCAAACCTCAAAAAACATTTGATTCATACATGAAAATTGTCAAGAAGCAGTTACTTCCGGTTTCCTGTAGGTGGCGCTGTCCAGGTGACTTATGAGCATGCAGACGTGTTGGGGGATGGACCATTATGACATGAAAAAAATTTGAGGACGTTAGGACGATGCACGGCGAAGTTATAAGCAGTTGATGTTTCATGGCGAAGGTTCAACAGTCGCCACTGCCAAGGGCAGCCTGATACAGGGAACCAAACAGGTGTCTCTGTGGGACTTCAAATCTGTGATCCTCATTTGGCTGTGTAATGACGGGTGAGGATTAAACATTTTGAGATAAGTGCATGTCAGTGTAGAACATGGCATTTCCTGTCTCCACCACAAGGGAGGGGCTCTAATAATAACATTTACAATTACAATAGGGCCTTTGCACCACTCGGTGCTCGGGCCCTAATAATAAACGCTTGCATTTCAATAGGGCTCTTGCACCATTCGGTGCTCGGGCCCTAATAATAATAATAAACGCTTGCATTTCAATAGGGCTCCTGCACCTTTCGGTGCTCGGGCCCTAATTAAAGCTGCAAGCAGCAATGACGGGCCCTTGCAGCCCTTGCGGTCCGCGGGACCAGCACCCGCCGCCTCTCCTATCGTCCCATGACCAAAAATACATGTATTTCCTGTGCTTTGGCGAAGGGTGAACTTTGTCGCGGTGCCACAGCCAGACCGTGTGACGAAGTGCTGCGTTTTTCATAACTTTTGGTCCCTAATGCCTTAAGAGTAAGCAGACCAAGTTTCAGGTGGATTGGAGAAATCCTGTAGGAGGAGTTCGTAAAAGTGCGGGGAGTGAAAACAGCAAAATGGTGCAGTTATTTCAAAATGGCGGACTTCCTGTGCGTTTTAGAGGATACCTCCCAGAGACCTTTTTTGTTGTCTAGAGGTGATGCATATGCATACCTATTTTCGTGTCTGTAGGTGAAACGGGGAAGCAGATCTCATTCCAGGGGGTGCTGCTGAGCCATGTGGCCACGCCCACATATGACGATGAGGTGATATGAAAAGGTTTACAGGGGCTGATGTCATGATAGAGTAAGAGGCAGGTAGGATGAACAAATCTAGAAACACAGAAGCTTTCTGAATGGTGGCGAAGGGTCACCTTTGTGGCGATGCCCCGCCCACACGGTGTAACATCGAGCTGCGTTTTTGATAACTTTTGCTCAGCCATGTCTTCAAAACCAGGTGACAAAATCTCAGGTCCGCCAGAGTATTTCCCTAGGAGGAGTTCGTTCAAATACGAAGTGTGGAACATGGATAATCAGCCTGAACACAATTCATACCGCCAGTAGGTGGCGCTATGAGAGTTTGTGGTCATTAGCATATCAATCTGTTCAGAACGGCAGGCTCAGCATGCCTGATTTTTTTCATCCACATAGGATGAAGCATGTGGGAGATACAGCCACAAATACATGTATTTCCTGTGCATTGGCGAAGGGTCAACTTTGTGGTGGCGCCACAGCCAGACCATATGACGGAGTGCTGCGTTTTTGATAACTTTTGGTCCCTGACCCCTGAAGGGTGAGTGCACCAATTTTCAGCCGTATCAAGCAATTCCACTAGGAGGAGTTCGCGAAACTGCGGGGTGTGCAAATTGGAACAAGGCGTGGTTTTTTCAAAATGGCGGACTTCATGTACATCGTGGAATTTTTGTCCAAGAGGCTTTTTTTCTTGTCACGAGGCGATACATCAGTGTACCGAGTCTGAAGTCTGTAGCACTTGCGGTGAATATTTTCACACATTAGGGGGCGCTGCAGAGCCATGCAGCCACCCTGGCCAACGGTGACAGTGTCAAGTCACGATTTTCGTCGGGGGACAATTGCCAAATGTGGTGAGTTTTTGAGCACATTCAGGGGGTCAAATCCGCGATACCGTGGGCGGAACAAGAATGACGTATAATAATAATAATAAAAAACGCTTGCATTTCAAAAGGGCTCTTGCACCATTCGGTGCTCGGGCCCTAATAAACGCTTGCATTTCAATAGGGCTCTTGCACCATTCGGTGCTCGGGCCCTAATAACACAGTTACCTGTGTGCAAAAGCTGAAAAGAGTCGGTTTTTGTTTGCAAACAAATTAAAAGAATGTTGTGTGTTAAAGTAATTTATATTCTCACAATATCCAGAAGGATAGACAACAAAAATAGCAAATACATTTCAATCATGAGAGACTCAGTGAACTGAATGAGAAAGATTTAGGAGGAGAGGCTGCTGGATCAGAAGATCCCCCCGGGGTCTAGACCTGGTGGTGGTGGAGAGCTGGAAGGCAGGAGATAGGAGGCCTTAACTGGCGTGGATCTGGTGGTGCTTGGGGTGGAGGAGGGTTGCCGGGTTCGATGAGAAGAAAGCTGGAGAGGAGATGGAGACTTTTAAATTTCGTGCTAAGCTGTGATTGGTCAGGAGAGGAATGGAAAGCAACAGCTGATTGGTGAGGGAGGTGCTTTCTATTAAGCACCTGACCAATAGAGCGGAAGAGTGGGGGAGGGGGAGCAGAGGAGTGACCCTAGTCACTGTTGTGTGTTCTTGGGCAAGACACTTCACCCTAGCCTGTGGCGCGCCTTGCTAGTCATTGTATGACACTGCTTGTGCAGCAGCCGTAATGAATTTCCCTCTGGGGATTAATACAGTATCTAAAATAAAATAAAAAAAAAAAATAATTCTACATGATGCAATGGTTTACATATAAAAACGGAGATACAAATTTACATGCAAAACATTACATGCCAACTACTGTCACAACTAGAAATCAACAAGGTACTACACACATAAGTGGGAACGAAGATGCAAGGTATTTACAGACTGTAATAACAACTGAACATTTGCTAGCAGATGTGAATGCAGCATTAAGAATGATCTCTACCATGACCATTACTGAAACCAATGAGCTGACATACAAAGCTTGAAGGATCAATATTCTCCATAGAGCAAAAGGCTGGAGGCTAAGATAAAGGCAATACGGAGAGAAGTAAGCCAGCTGTCAGCTGCAGAAAGATGCTATGAGGAAGGTGCCCAAGAAATAATGCCAGTTAACCATGGTCATGGAAACTGCCAACAGTGACTAGGCAGTTCCGGCCTTATTTTGAAATCACTGACTCCCCTCTCGTTTCAGGTGTCTTGACTGCCCCCTCCTCGTGTTCTCCCTCCTTCTCCTGGTGATCACCTGCTTCTCCCTAATGTGTCTCACCTGTGCCCATAGTCTACGTCTTCCCCTCACTTCACTGTAAAAACTCTTTTTTTTTTCTTTTTTTATAAGTTTAGTGAACTTCTTGGAATTTTAAGTTGGTAAAAATCAGTATTATCTATTTTAGCATATGCTAAAAAACTTAAGTAGAGTCTGCAAGAAAAGCAAAATATTTGATTTTAACTAAAAGAGCAGCATTTTCGCACTTATTTAAAATAAGTTACATTTAAATAAAAAATGTACATTTTTTTATTTGAATTAGGCTAATTCAGGTACTCTCATTAATTTAGACAAATTATTTATGCAATCCACTTCGAAACATTAGCTAGCATGGCTATAAACTTTAACAAATGAGGAAAGAGAGGTAATAGTTTCCAAAGTTTCAAAGCAGCCCGAACATCTCTGCTTCCACTGTCAGAGCAAATGTTCTGTTAGCTCTACTTTGACATTACTCTACCTTCAAAGTGCAGCTATTACCGACACAGCAACAACAGCTGATTAATTAGCATCGGACTCTTCAGACGAACAAGAGGACAATGTCTGTTGTTGTTTTTAGACCTTAATGTTACTGGATGAATGACAATGAGGAACGGTGCCATTGTTCGGCTGCTGCGGGTGGGTGGGTCGTGACGTTTTACTTTGAATATAAACAATTAAATTGAGTTCTGTAGAAGCAATTTATTATTGAAGTTCAGTCAAATCAATTTTATGATAGATAATATTACCAAAACATTCACACTTTTTACTTATGTGCAACTTAAATAAATTCAGAAAGAAAAGGGAATTCATTTACTGGAAGAAATATACTTTATAAAATAAAGTCCTACAGACATACCATTGGGCTTTTTACAGTGTTGGTGCCAGTTCGTCTTGTCTACTACCTGACTACCTTCAGTAGCCTAAGTAACGTCTTACCGAGTCTTAGTATTTTTGTCCTTTGTTTGCCTAGTGTGTTTTTGAGAACCATTGAGATTTAACTGAGTGGTGACTCAACCTGCTGTGTGTTTTTTTTCCCTCCTGCCGGCTAGCGCCGCGCTTGTGTTTTTACCCTGACACATAACAAGGGACATATACTGGATCTAGTTATTTCCAAAGGTCTGAACATCTCTGAGGTTGTGGTGACCGATGTTGCTCTTTCTGATCATTACTCTGTTGCGTTCAAAACGACCACCCCTGCTAATCCCAAAGGTAGAAGGAAAGGTGATCAGAAAGCGTCACATTAACGATAACACCTGTGCACTGTTCACACAGGCATTTGTACCATCACCAACCCTGCCCACAGCTCCTGTTGACAACCTTGTAAACAGTTTCAGTTCCAAAGTTATGACTGTTATTGATTCAATTGCCCCAATCAGAACCAAAGTTCTGTCAGGAAGGAAAAAGTCACCTTGGAGAAATGCCACACTGGTTAAAGCTCAAAAAAGAGTCTGCAGACAGGCAGAACGCAGATGGAGAAAAACTAAACTCCAGGTTCATTATAACATTTACAAAGAGAGCCTACATAACTACAACCAGGAACTGAAAAATGCAAGACAATCCTATTTTTCAGAGATCATCGATAGGAACAGCAACAATGCTCGCACATTGTTCTCTGTTATAGACAGACTAACAAACCCAGGAGTGTCAGTCCCACCTGAAGTGCTGTCTAAAAAGTCATTTTATTTTTTTTATTTTAGATACTGTATTAATCCCAGAGGGAAATTCTTCACAGCTATACAATGACTAGCAAGGCGCGCCACAGGCTAGGGTGAAGTGTCTTGCCCAAGAACACACAACAGTGACTAGGGAGGAGTTGGGATCGAACCACCAACCTTCCAGTTACTAGACAACCCTGCTATACCACAGCGCCACTGTTGTCCCCAATGCAATGACTTTGCATCTTTTTTCACAGATAAAGTGTTAAAAATAAGACAAACAGTCTGTAGCTCTAGCTCTGGCAAAACCATAATGTCACTTGTGTCCTCTCATCCACCAGTTAAGCTGGCACATTTTAACCTTCTAGATAATACAGCACTGACAGAAACTGTTAAACAGTTAAAACCCACAACATGCTCACTTGACAATCTGCCTACACATTTTCTTAAAAACGTTTTCAACTGCATATCGTCAGATGTGTTGCAGATAGTTAACTGAAAACTGCAGTAATCAAACCTCTACTCAAAAAATCAAATCTGGACGCTTCAGCAATAAATAACTACAGGCCAATATCTAACCTTCCTTGAATACTTACATGGGGTGGGCGATACTGAAAATTTCAGTATCGATCCAATACCAAGTAAATACAGGGCTAGTATTAAGATAAGATAAAATAAGATAAAACTTTATTAATCCCGAAGGAAATTCTTGTGCCAGAGGTATCAAGTTACATTACATGCCGCTAAGTACAGAGTATAAGAGTATAAGTATATTGCCGATACCAATACCAATACCAATACCGATACTTTTACTTTGAAATTTCATGATCATAAATAATTATTTTTTTTGCCTTCCTTTTTGCCTTTAAATAGACCTATCTGCATGTAGCCTAAATATGAAGAATAAAGATCCTTCAACAGTTATCACCAAAGCATAATTACTGTATACATATCATTATATAAACTTGTATAATTACATTATTAGATATATTTTGGAAAAAAAGATTTATTTCAGCTGGTGATATGATGACTGTTCAGTCATTCTGCTAAAATTGCATGTCTTATTATTGCACTCAGAAAGACAATATTAATTCATGCTGCAGATTACTCAATCTAAACTTTCACTTTTTTAAATCATCTACCTGGATATTCATGAGTGTTTGTGCAGTAAAGCCTTTGTCAGTGACCACTGTCTCTGGTTTGGGTATCTGCCTCTTCCTCCTCCCTCCGTTTACTCTGCAGCTTGAGGTCTTTGGGCTCTGCTGCTTTATGTTTGTGTAAATGAGTTGTGTTGCCACAGTGGCAGGTCGCTTTCCTGCACACCTCACAAGTAGCAGTTTCTTCTTCTACGTCTGTCGCTGTGAAATAACTCCAAACAGTGCTCCTCTTCCTCTCTGCTATCTCCATGATGCTAGCTGCAAATTACAGCCAATCAGGAGCTCACCCTGAATGGCCAGACAGTCCTGATCCTGAAGGATCACAAGAAAGAAACGGTCCCGTCCAACTATCAGCCAATACCATGCCCCTACTCAGGAACGGGACAAATCACTCCCTCTACATGGATGACATCAAGCTGTATGCCAACAGTGAACGAGACACTGATATATTGATACCTAGGAATATGACGAAGGAAAGAAAGCAGCCACAGCCAGATACCTGCAACAAGTAAGGCAAGTCCTGAGAAGTCAGCTGAGATAATCAAAGGATAACATGCAGACCACAGATATCAAGACATGAAAGCTTCTCACCATGCATGGAGGGTTTCACCCCAAATCTAACACTCAGAGACTATATGCAAAGCAAAAGGAAGTGGGCAGAGGCCTAGCGAGCATCAACGCCACTATCCAGGATGAAGAAGATGGCTCTGCTGGATGGAGTGCTCAGTGAGAGTCACAGGCAGTGGACACCAGACAATTGGGTCCAGGAGGAACCCTCTTGGGAGGAGAAACTTCTACATGGGATGTACCACCGACAGATAAAAAGGGGTGACACAGAGAAATCCTACTAATGAATAGTTTTAGGGATGACCTTCTGTATCCTTTTGTTCATCTTCCCAGGTTCTTTGATTAAGAAGAAGTGGACAATATCTGGTCTCAAAATTACTATTTATTCTAACAATGAAGAAGCAAATTCTGAGTCACACAAACAGAGATCTCTGTGGTTGCCCAGCATCAAGGCAGGAGAAAAACATACTCCTCTTTTACAAACACCTTTTATCCTATCTTGAGATCCCCAGAGGTATCATAAAATCATGTCCTCCCCTAATCCTGCACCAATGTGGTCAGCTCAGCTGCCATTTATTTTACCTTATTTGGTAATGGTTAAACCTGAGAGTCAGGAGAAACAGGAAGGAAATAGCAGGGGGTCCCACTCTGTTGATAATAAGCCTAAGTTGAACATAATTTCCCCTACAGGAATGATCACTTTCCCATAAGAGAGTGACTTTATGACGCGCCATAAAAGCTTACACCTCTTCCCCCATGTAAGTTCACTTGAAGTCCTGAAATCTCATAGGCTGTGGGTCAGATCTGGGGTGACCAGGAAAACACACTCACGGGAGGGGTGCCCCATTTTAGCATCATAAAATGGGGTCTAGGAGATGAACACATTCTTTCTGTCAAGATCTCGATTTACAACCTTAGCTTGATATCAACCAGAGCTGTCTCCAAAGAGCAGAAAACAACTAACAGAGGGAGTGAAGTACAAAATCTATGAGAAGAATGAAATTACACACTTCTCAATACATTCAGTATACCTGTCTTCCTTTGAACTTCTATAAAACTCACTAACACATAAGCACTCATAAAAACACATTACAGTAGTATGTATAGAGTAAACAAAAATGAAAACTTCATGTTAGGGAGACACCTCTAAATATGTGGACCTACACTACATAATAACACTATGCAAAATAAAATCTTTCACCCGACAATTCCCCCTTTTGAGCTCTTAAAAGAGCTCACAACAAAGCTTCCTCTTTCTTACTCAGGCACCTCTGCTGCCAACAAAGGCATGACATACACCTATATCCTTCTTTTCAATAGCTGATGCAATTAACCTATTAACTAAACAGTGCATACAGGGAATACAACAACCACCACCACCACATGTAGTTAAAATACCAAAGAATGCTGCAAAAGAAGTGATTAATGACCATGCCATACATATAAAATCAACAACAACAAACAACAGCGATTACAGACAACCACCCCACACTCTCCAGTGTCCTCACAAATTCATCTCCTCAGTCAGAGTCTTCTTGATAACAGGAACCCGATCTTTCGCTCCTGAAACTGAAATCCTTCCTCTTGACAACCATTCACTCACGCCAGCTGAAATTCACTGTCACATCCTCTTCAACCAGGTAGGGTAGACTACCTACTGGTCACACTCTGCTTTCAGGGGATTATTCTGCCCCTTGTGTTTTCTCCTCTTCCTGAATGTCAGCCAGCATCTGTCCTGGCTCTGAGGCCGGGATTCACTGGCTCCAGTGATACCAGACGTCTCCTCTCCCTTTCAGCCGCACCGCATGGGAGGTGCGTTCCATCATCTGGTAGGGGCCAGTACACCTTGACTCCGACCATTTCCTCTTTATCACCTTCACTCAGTGTGTGGTGTGTCCTCATCTGGTCTCTCAGTTTCTCCTTTCACCTTATAAATTTGGTCTGTGCACAGATTTTAGCCAATCTTTGTTTCAAATTTTGGTTCATCCTTTCCACCTTTCCCTATGACTGTGGATAATATACCATACAATACCTACATTTAGGCCTAAAGCCTATGCCACCTATTCCGGGTTTAAACTCTTGAATAAGACCCTTTCTCCTGACCTGATTCACTCTAGGAATCCATGCTGTGGAATATAATAATCAAACAAATCACTTCAACACACACCTTTTTTTCTTCAGGCCACGCTTCTGGCCACCATATAAACAAATCCTCTACTATCTACACCAGGAAGTACTGACATTCCTGGTGTTTCTCTACCATGTCTGTATAATCCATCACTATTTCCTGTCCTGAAACTTACTGGGAGTGGAAAACTTCCCATGTCTGACTTCACTATGTGTTTGGAATTATACTCATACATATTTTACACTGTTTTAAATTAAAAATCGAGTATACTGAATGTATTAAGAAGTGTGGAATTTTATTCTTCTCATATAACTTAGTTTTGTAGCTGACTCCCTCTTGTTTTTCTGCTCTCTTGGGATAGCGCAGGATGGTACAAGATGGTCATAAATTCAGACCAAGGACAGCAGGGCCTCTGACATGATAAAAGCCAGATTCTATAGGAATGTGTTTTTCTCCTGAGTGCTCCACAGGAGTGCGTGTGTTTGTGTGTGTGTGTGTGTATAATTACTGCGTTTTTCTCTATAAGCAGTTATTACTTAATAGTATTGATCTTTATAAGTGTTTAGGTTTTATGAGGTTGCACAGAATCAAAGTGGGTCCAGTATTGTGTAAAACATTAAGATGTGTTTTTCTTTATACTTGCAGCCCAGTGGGGAGGGGGGATATAGATGCCCCTGTGGGCTGGCAGGTGGGAATGCCCATGGGGTATATCAGTGTTTGAATTCCATGTCCAGTGGTTGTTGCTGCGTGGTTGTTTGTTGTTGTATTGTTCTTGTTTGTTTTTTGTGTGCAAAAACCCAGAGCTCTGTTAGTGTGACTCAGAACTTGCCTCATTGTTTATTAAATTGTAATTTGAGACCAGAAATCATCTGCTTCTTCCTCATCAAAAAGACTCGGGAGGTGATCAGAAGAAACAAGGGAATTTCACCCCGACAACAGCCAGAATACAGGACAACACAGGGACTACCAAAACATTATGAAACACCAAATCATACTAAGAAAAGAATAACTAAAAAACAAGGAATTAAATTACCACTCACCAAAACAATTAAGAAACAAGGTAAAATCATCAATAAACACAGGATCATGACAATATTGACCTATTGACCTTGATTTTGACTGAAAATGCCAAAAAAATCTTCTTTTAAAAGGTTATGGGTAAAACTGGGACGTGTCATTTGTACATCGGAGAGACATTTAAGATATTACACTACAACTGTAAAAACGTGTGTTCAATATGATTCTATTATTATAATACAGCATTTCCTCGCAAAAAATAGCAGTAGAAGAATATGTGAACTTTAAAGTTGTTCATTTTAACTAAACTTACAAAATTTTGACACCGGAATTGCAACTTGAAAATAACACTATACTATGCAAATTATTATATTATGCAAATTATTACTGTTTTGACAGATACTGAAATACCATTTCTTTTTGCCAGGCAATTAATTTTAAATAAGTTCATGTTCAAGTCAATGGAAGTAAAACCATGAATAACTATCATGTTGCTATCATGCTTGCACAAAGAGTGCCTGTCCCCCTTACTAAAGTTTCTTTGTTCAAAAGCCTCCAGGACAATAATTTACTGGAACCTAATAGCATTCCTAGGAATCGCTAGCTTTTCAAGTCAAAGTAAAATTAACTTTGACAATGGTTTGGGGACATACTGTCGCCCTACAGACAACTGTATCTGTGTGTTGTGTCTGTGACACTGGGACAGAGGAGTAGCGGAGACTGAGCTAAACTGAGAGAGAGGTATATCCTGGTGCAGCCAGGATAAAAGTTTTGTTGGCTAGTGATCTAGCATTCACCAGGGCCATCCTGACCGGAGCTGGAGCCGATGCATTAGCCGTCTGTATGATCCGAAGAAGTGGCCGCAAGTTGTGCAGGTTCCCCCTGTGCCCATGAAGGTGGCGAAAGGAGAAGTGACAAGTCCGCGGTCCCTCATCTGTGCCAACCATCGTAACCAGGGAGGAGGATCCAGGAACGCTACTTTTATAACAAGCTGTAAAAAAAATTAAATGACACAGCCAGACACATATTCTGTAAACGATGTAATGTCACTTTTGAGCTGGCGGAAATCAGCTAGTTTACTGATATTGCAGTTCTTCTCATCTCTCAATACTTATTCAACTAAATTGTGCGGGGGAAGCCTGCACAACTTGCGGCCACTTCTTTGGATCACGGCTAATGCGCTGGAGCCTGGTAAATGCTAGATCACTAACCAACAAAACTTTTATCCTTAAGGATTTGTTTATGTTGCACCAGTTGGATTTTCTGTGCATAACAGAAACATGGATGACTACCGGTGAGTCCAGTGCTCTTTGTAGTGCGCATGTATGGGAAACGTGTGTAGCCTGTTACAGACGCTCCCGACTCCCTTTACGGATTATCTATCTTTTAATTACTTATTTTGAGTTTTTACTGTAGGATGTTTTCTCTTCCCTGCTACACGGCAACAGGAATGTTATAGGATTTTTGGTATTTTTGTCCATCGTTACGCACTTTGGCCAGCATAACGATGCACCTTCCAGTGGCTTGCAGTGTTTACACCAGGTATCAGCTGTTCAACCTGAGGCCAGCCACCGTTTCAAATAATACACCGGAGAAATCCCTCCTGAATGCTGGCGCAAGACACACAGTGGATGCAGAGGAAATAAAAAGCTATGGAGGAAAAGGGAGGCAAGCTTATGATGAAGAACTTTAAGCCATGTCTCCCCTCCATCGTCATGGGCAACGTGAGGTCCCTGGCAAACAAGATGGATGAACTGACAGCACTGTCCCAGAGTCAGAGGGAATACCATGAGTGTAGTGTTATGTGCTTTACAGAGACATGGCTGCACCAGGATATACCTGATGACAATACAACAGTTCAACGGTACAACAGTACAACGGGATTCCACACGGTCCGTGCGGACAGAGACAACTGGGAGCTGCCGGGAGCAGCAAAGGCAAAGGTGGGGGGCTTGCCATGCTCGTTAATAACCGGTAGTGTAATCCAGCTCGCATCACGGTAAAGGAGCGCATCTGCAACCCGGATGTGGAACTATGTGCTGTCGGACTACGTCCATATTACTTACCCAGAGAGTTTTCTCATGTCGTCCTGGTGATTCTGTATGCTCCACCCTCTGCTAACCCCAGCACGGCATGTGACATTATCCACTCTGCAATAGCACGGATACAGACTCAGCACCCGAGTGCATTTATTGCTATCTCAGGTGACTTCAACCACATCAACCTGGACAAAACTCTTCAGACTTTCACACAGTTTGTGAACTGTCCCACCAAGGAGGGAAGAACAATATACCTGCTGTATGCTAATGTAAGGGATGCTTACAGCTCTTCCCCCTCCCCCCACTGGGCAGGTCAGATTACAGTCTGATTCATCTCACCTCACCTCGTGTTAGGCGTCTGCCCGCAACTTCAAAGACTGTAAGACTGTAAGATGGACAGACGAGGCAAATGAGACACTTCAGGGCTGCTTTGAAGTGACTGACTGGCAGTCACTCTGTGAACCCCATGGCCAGGACATTGATGGGATCAATGAGTGCATCACTGGATACATAAACTTCTGTGTGGACACTGTTGTTCCAGTTAGAGCAGTAAATTGTTACCCCAATAACAAGCCATGGGTGACTAAGGACATTAAAGCCATTTTAAACAGAAAAAAGAAGGCATTCAGGGCGGGCGACAGGGAGGAGGTGCAAGCTACACAGAAGGAGCTGAGAATAAAAATCAGGGAGGCCAAGGAGAAGTAAAGGAGAAAGCTGGAGTGGAAACTTCAGCAAAACAACATGAAAGAGGTGTGAAGTGGCATGAGGACCATCACTGGTTACAGGTCGAGCAGCAGTGGTGGAGTTAATGGCAGTGTGGAAAGGGCCAATGAGCTGAAACTGTTTTTTAACAGATTTGATACAGTGACCCCAATTCACCCTGCTAACTGACTCTTCAGCCACTTCACCCGCCCTCTCTCCCCCCACAGCTCATCTAGATGGCCCTGCTCGCACCTCGTCCTCAGACCCTTCGGCTGACAGTCAATCACCTGGGAATTACTGGTTCCCCACCTTCACCACAGAGCAGGTGAGAAGACAGCTGCAGAGACTCCACACAGGCAAAGCTGCAGGCCCTGATGGTGTGAGCCCCAGGGTCCTGAAAGCCTGTGCCCCCCAGCTAAGTGAAGTACTTCATCATGTCTTTAACCTCAGCCTGAGTCTTCAGAGAATCCCCGTCATATGGAAGACATCATGCCTCGTTCCTGTTCGAAAGACGCCGCGTCGCAGCGACTTGGCCCATGGCTCTGACGTCACACATTATGAAACAGTTCTGTCAGTCAGTGTGAAAGAAGCCAGGGGGCTCAGTTCCCTCTGAAGAGACTGCTAATTTCTGATCTCCTAGAAGTGCTTGTATTGGAATGCCTCCACACACATAGTCCATTTCCCTCCATCTAGCTAAATATCCAGTGTCGCACCGCTGTACTATGGTTTTTAATTGGGCCGAAAGGAAGTAGTCTCTTAAATTAGGAAGTGAAAACCCTCCATCTTCCTTCCGGACAGTTAAGGTACTGTACTTTATCTTCGGCTTCTTGTTCCATATAAAGCGTGATATTTGTTTATTCAATTTGTGAAACTAATTGGTATCTTCACTGGTAAAGACATGAATAAGTACAACAGCCTGGGTAAGATTGACATTTTAACTAACTCTAAAACACTAATGTGCCAACTTGGGTCAACTTCATGGCGTTGCCCCGCCAACACGGTGTAACATTGAGCTGCGTTTTTTAAAACTTTTGCTCAGCCATGTCTTTAGAAGCACATGACAAAATCTCAGGTCTATCAGAGGGTTTCCCTAGGAGTAGTTCGTTCAAATACGAGGTGTGGAATATGGAAAATCAGCCAGAACACAATTCATACAGCCAGTAGGTGGCGCTATGAGTGTATTATGTGATTAGCATATCAATCTGTTCAGAATGACAGGCTCAGCATGCCTGATTTTTTTCATCCACATTGGCTGAAGTATGTGGGAGATACAGCCACAAATACATCCATTTTCTGTGTGTTGGCGACATCAACTTCATGGTGGCGCCACAGCCAGACCATATGACGAAGTGTTGCATTTTTTGATAACTTTTGGTCCCTGACCCCTTAAGGGTGAGCGCACCAATTTTCAGCCATATCAAACAATCCTCCTAGGAGAAGTTCGCAAAAGTGCAGGGAGTGAAAATTGGAACATGGCGTGGTTTTTTCAAAATGGCAGACTTCCTGTAGGTCCAGGAATTTTCACCCAAGAGGCTTTTTTTCTTGTCACGAGGTGATACATCAGTGTACCGATTTTAAAGTCTTTAGCAGTTGCGGTGAATATTTTCACACTTTAGGGGCGCTGCAGAGCCATGCAGCCACGCCCGCCAACGGCGATGGTGTTAAGTCGAGATTTCCGTCGGGAGACAATTTTGTACCAAATTTGGTGAGTTTTTGAGCATGGTCAAGGGGTCAAGAACGTGATACCGTGGCTGGAACAACAATCACGTATAATATACGCTTGCATTTTAATAGGGCTCTCGCACCACTCGGTGCCCGGGCCCTAAATATTGCCAGCTGACACAATCAAATGCTTTTTCCACTTCAAGACTGACCATCACAGGTTCAAGTTTAGATTCCTGCAATGTTTTGTATTATGTGAAGGAACCGTCTAATATTGTCCTGCGTTTGACGGCCTCTAATGAAGCTAGTCATCATTATCAATGAGTTCTGTCACAAAAGATTCCATTCTGTTTGAAATAATAGCTGCATATAATTTATAATCTTGGTTCAATATTGAAATGGGCCTATATGAACTGCACAACTTTTGGTCTTCCCTTTCTTAGAAATGACAGAAATTATAGCTTTGTTCCATGAAGGGGGAATTGATGTGTTCTCAAGTGTCCAATTAAGGGACCTTAACAGTACTGGGGTTAGGTCAGTTTCAAAAGCTTTACACCATTCCGCAGGCAGGCCATCTGTCCCTGGAGTTTTGTTATTTTTTAATTTCTTAATTGCCTTTTCTAGCTCTTTTACTGTAATTTGGGCAGTCAAAGATTTATTTTGATATTCCCCCATTGAGGGTAGGTCTAAGTTTTCTAAGTTTAGAAATATTTTTGTATTTTCTATATTATTTTGATTGGGTTGAGTGTAAAGAATTTCATAATACGTTTGGAAAGCTTTCCCAATTCCCTCTAAATTTGTATGTAGTTTTCCAGTTTTGGCATTCTGTATTGAGCAGATAGATTGTGTTATCTGTGTTTTCCGAATTTTCCTAGCCAACATTTTCGTAGCCTTAGGTCGATTGTTCTATGAATAAAGTGAACCTGTAACCCTGTGACTACAACCCTCGGGTCAGGAGCATTATGCCAAATTAACCACACCTCTGGGTGTGCACTCCACAGTATATGAATGACGCGCGTACGCACACTCACCCTCTTTCTATCCGCCGGGCAATGTCCCAGCCAGTCACCGAAAGAGAGTGACCTAGACGGTTACAGGTTTACTTTATTCATAGAACCCTGTTTACATCTGTAAACAATCATTTTATTTCAGTTAACCTGTGACAACAATATGCTAAATCAGTCACAAAAAAGGCGAGTGACACCCAACAGGAAGGCAGCTGTTAATAACAGAAGAGAGCACACCAACAATTGCAGGCAAATGCAATATAATCTATTACAAAGTTGTTGAACAAAAAGTTATTCTGGGACAACCATTGGAGTGATGGGCAAGCAATACTACCCAGAACATAATAAGCTCCATAAAAACATGGAGAACAAGAAAACAAATTATCTGTATTTCCAGCACATATAGCAGTTTTGACAATAAAGCTGACTTTGACAAAAGTCACCCATCCATCACAGCTCCAAGAACAGCTGAGGGTATGGTGAATGCCGGCAGGTTCAGCCTATAAAACCTGATAAAGGTTGAGGAGGATGCCCAACTGGCAGCGTCACACACCTCTTCTAGTGACGCACCTCTAAACAGTGCCCATGATGCAGCCATCCCCTGTGTAGAGTGGGCGACCACTCGTGATGGGGGAGGTTGCCCTGCCCTGTGCATATAGGCCAGTGCAAAGAGGTCAACCATCCAATGGGCAAGACGATGTTTCATTACAGGCTGTGGTCTCACCATAAGTCACAAACTTACTGAGTGCGGTCTACACATACCCTCACAGGACACAAATAGTGAAGTCTGTTGTCCTCCCCCGTATGGTGTGGCGGAGGATAAAACAACTCCAACACCAGGGGTCCAGTGAAAAAGTTGGGATACAACACTTCGGGCTGGAAAGGCACTAAATGAACCACCCTGTCGTTTTCACCAAACTGCAGGCAGACCGTACCAACTGAGCGGGCAGCCAGCTCACTCACCCGCTTAGCTGAAGTGATGGCAACCACAAAAATAGTCTTCAGACTGAGAAGGCGAAGGTCCAGACCAGACAAGGGTTCAAATGGAGGCAAGCAGAGCACTCTGAGGACCATCCAAAGATCCCAGGAAGGGCGCAACATGCGCCATCCAAGGTCTCTGGGGCCATTTCAGGGCCACCAAGAGCACACGGGCCCTCAACAGCCTTACCCTGTGGATGAAGGCTGGAAGCAGAGGAAGTAGAACTGATGAAGCTGCTTGGATGAGCAGCAAAACGCCTTCAAGCAAAACTCTACAAGTCCAGACGCCTTGCTTCAATCTTCCCTACGTATTATGACCTGGATGACTCAAATCATCAGCAAGTGGAGGAAAGGCATACAGCAGCAGCTGAGGCCATGGAAGGCTCAGTGCGTCGGTCCCCAACGGTCCCTGTGGGCCGTGCATTGAGGACCACAGAGAATAGAATAGAATGTGATACAAGTACAGATATACAAGTACACAGCGAAATTAAGAGTGCCAACGGGTGCACCAGGCCCAGCATCAGCAGGCATCTCTGGACGGGGTGCATGTGCAAGAGAGCAAGGGGGGGACTACCTGAACCAGGAGGCCCATGAGGAGAAGGCAGAGTCCCCAGCTGACCCGAGAGTATTGGCGGAATTGGTCTAGGCAGGCCAAGAACGCCTGCTGTCTGCCTGGAGACAGAATGATAGACGCTGTTCTGAAGTCGAGGACCGTGGCCAGGAAGGTGGTCGACTGAGAGGGCAGCAGGTTGCTCTTTGCGAGGTTTGACCATAGCCCCAACCCCTGAATATGGTGCAGAAGGAGCGCTCCTCTGAAGCTGCACAGATTAGCCAGTCGTCCAGGTAGTTCAGGATCCTGAGCCCTGACCGCCTCATGAGTGCAAGGACTGCATCCATGCTACTTAGCTATCCAAGTTAAGTAGCCGTGTCTAGTGCCTTAGCTCACACCACCACAAGTGATACACCAGACAACAGCAGGAGAGAATGAAAAGGAAGAGCGGGGGGTTCTGCCATGTGACAAATTCTAACAGCATTATGCTTGAATGTATTCAAGAGCAATAACCAATACACAGCTGAAATGGAGTGGATTCTACAATGACAGATGCTTCTATTTTTCAGAGCAGAAATGGAGAGAGGATTATCCAGAAAACATATAATTGAAGGTAAGATTTATTGTGAATACATTTATCTTTAAGAAGAACACAACAAAGTAGTAGTAAATTGTGTCTGTTACTACACCCACAAAACACAACATATTATTTTTATGAAACAGGTTTAAAAGCATCGTTAGACAGACTTCAGCTGGAGTACATTGATGTGGTTTTTGCAAATCGACCAGATCCTAACACACCTATAGAAGGTAGGTGTTCAACAGATCAGATCAAAGTACTTTTTCTATATTTTCTGAATACTTAGAAATTATGTGATATTTCTGTTTTTCCTTTCTAATAAATCTGCAAAAATGTCAACAATTCTGTGTTGCATTGGTTGGAGGGAGCTCAACATCCTGGTTCTGATTCTGGTTTGGACTGATCATAAGAACTTTTCATATATACAAACTGCAAAAAGCCAGCTCACCTAGGAAATAGATAGTCATCCATGAGCCCCCTTAAATCCGAACCAGCTTTAGGTAAAGGAGCTCCTTTTTAAAAACCTCAGTTATTGCTGACGGGTATGGTCCCAAACCCACAAAGCGTTACTCTGTTCTTTCCTGGAGAACAAGCGTTTTGCCAACCATCACCGGACTACTGTTGGATTCCTGCTGCAGGAGCAGTTAAAGCAGATCTCTGCAGTGGACATTTTCCCAAAGACTGAGTAGTTCATTGTTTTACTTTCTTTTCTGTATAATTATTAAATCATTTAAACTTCTCTCATTTGTACTGGTATGGTAGAAACAGTGAGGGCAATGACCCATGTGATCAACCATGGGATGGCCATGTATTGGGGTACATCACGATGGACCTCCATGGAAATTATGGTGAGTTGTAAAGTCATTTATAAAGTGAATTATGGGTTTTCCTGTTCTTTGTCATATTCAATATTTTGAATTACTTTTTGGTCTATTTACAATAGTTCTTGTCTTTTGTGTAGGAGGCATATTCTGTGGCACGACAGTTCAACCTGATCCCACCTATATGTGAACAGGCAGAGTACCATATGTTCCAGAGGGAGAAGGTTGAAGTGCAACTTCCTGACCTCTTTCACAAAATAGGTAAGTAGCTGCTGCATTCCGAAAGAACACGATTATGAGCAGTGTTGGGAAGATTACTTTAGAAATGTAATTGGTTACCATTACAAGTTACCCTGTCAAAAATGTAATAGTAGTGTAACTATTTCAATTACTTTATGAAAGTAATGTAACTAATTACATTTGATTACATTATAATTACTTTTCTTAATTTTGAATGAATGCTCCCAACTGTTCCATATTTACATTTTAAAACCTTACAGCAGTAGCCCTAACTTAACACAATAATAAAATCAATTACTAGATTGAATTTCAGTATCTCTTTTTACTGAAGTGAGGGGTCAGCGGTTGAACCAGACAGGCTAGCACATACACACACCCACAAACAAAAGGGGTCTTAGTGGGTGTTGTGAATTGTCTCAGATTGTTAATAAACAAGCTTACGGTAATATTAAAACACCAGGTGTAGTCTTGAGACAAAGAAACATAATTTTAACATATCTGAATGTAAACCTTCACAGCAGTCAACATACTTGGCAAATGCAACCAAATCAGTGCTTATACTTTTGAAGGCAGTTGTGAAAAAGAACATTAGTGTTGGCCCGACAGCATACAAGACAGCATCCTGTGATACACTGAGTCGTGCTGCTATCCTTGTTTGTTTCAGAGCTGGTTCAGGTTCACTTAGGAAGTGCTGGCTGATCCATCTTCCCTCTCATCAGGCAGACTGGATGTGCTCAACAAGACCCTTGGGTGTTCCCTCTAAAAAAGTGGATTGAAATGATGATTAGATCATTAGAACTATTATACTTTTTCTTCTACAAAAACAGATTAAAATGTATGTGCAATTTAACAGAAAGTATGATACTATGTTGACCTAATGATAAAATTCAGCCAATAGCCTACTGCTTAATGAGCCCAAAGTGGTTTTGTTCAGTCCTGGATAGCTTTTGTCTGCCATAGGCATTGCACCTGCGAGAGCACGGCACCGATCCCCACATCACTGGCGTCTGTGTCCAGTATCATGTCGCCCCCGTCATGGGGGTAACCAAGGACCGGAGCGGTAGTTAGCCAGTGTTTCAGTTCATCGAAAGCTGCCTGGCATTCCACAGTCCATTGGAAATGGCAAGGTCCAGCGTGCTGAACCACTTGGCAGTAGAGAGGGTGAAGTGTGTCTTGAATCCGGGGCAGTGTGTACGCATCTTTAACAGTGCAGTTGTTCAGTGCTGTATAATCAATACAAAGGTGGAATGCCCCGTCCTTTTTGCGTACCATGACTATTGGTGATGCCCAGCTGCTGTGGCTTCTGCACGCCAGTCCAGCTTCCAAACTCTGCTGCACCTGTTGGTCAGCGCTGTGCTGCTTCTCTCTCGCCATCCGGCGTGGTGGTTGCTTCACTGAGACACCTGGCCTGGTGATGATGTCATGCTGCACCAAACGAGTGCGGCCAAGGTCATGGGGCCTGGTGGAGAACACACTGCCATAGGTGTGCAGCAGCTGGGCTAACTGGCGCCGCTCCTCCAAGCTTAGCAGAGCTCTGAATGTAAAGCTCAGTCAGGTGTCTGGGGAGAGACAGGGGGCTTCCTTGAGTCTCCACAGTGGTGTGGGGTGTGGTGTTTGGTGGCTGGTGGGACTTAACCTCCCCTTTAAATGGTCCTCTCATATGGACGTTTCCTCGCACAACATACTCCTCACCAGAAACCGTGGTGTTTCTGCATGTAGAAGGGCAGTCCCTTTTCATGTGCCCCACACCGGAACCGTTGTGACAGCGTACCTCTTCCCAGTTGATATTTTTAGGACCCCTCCATCTCTGTGCTGTATGGGTGGGCTCATGTAATTGAAATTTCTGGCTTGTGACTGGGGTTGAAGTGGCAGGCCGTTGCTCCAACAGTTTCTGTTCAATTTCTGCATGACCTACAGCATTAGTGAAAACTTCAACACCAGTGCCATCATACTGCCCAGGACGCAAGGTGGGGACTCTTTCTTGTTGGTTGCAGTCCTCCTCGCCCTGATGGCTGATCATACGCATCAGGAGCCTGTCGTACACATGGTTTGGGTTGTTTACATCTGAGCACACGTGCTGTCTGACAACACGGTCAGGTGAATGTCCCTAGTTAATGTCTCTGGATGAGTCATCACAAAACGTGTACTTTCGAACATGTGGCACAACGATGGTGGTGGCAAGAAGCTGGTGTGCTTTGAATATAACTGTTTTGGTGGGCAGGAGAAAAGGGGTTTGAATGAGGAGTCGCAACAGTTGTGTATGGGTACTTTAATGATTGGGCAGGATTCTGATGATTATACACATCCAGAGGGGGGTTGCTGTTCAGTACACTTCCATGGAAACGACTGTTGGCTGGAAATGCCTCATAGCATTAGCGAAGGGGTTAGTGGATGCTAAGTGGGGTCGGAGCACCTCATGTGTTTCACTCATTATCTGCCCCAGCCGAGCGGGCTCATGGTCACAGAGATGATGATGTCCATGCCGTTCATATATGTCATTGTCTGTTTGTCTCTGTATTTGACTCAAGTTTACTGTGGCTGGCGACATAAATGGGTTGGAATAGGTTGTAGCTTGCTCGCACATGTCTGCAGACGAGTATCTGCTGGGTGCCGCCATCTTGGTCCGCCTGGCGTTGTAAACAATATTTTCGGCTAACTTAACCGCTCTGATATTTTCTGGGCTTCTTTATCTCACCAGTACTGTGTTTGTAGACATGCAAGAGTCCCTTCGTGGTCGCCAATGTTAACCTTTTCCTGCTTGGAGCTCCCGACCGTAGCCGAGAAGCGCAGAGGAGCGATGGACAGCTCCAGGGACGAGCTACGCTCGTAGTTAACTCCCCACCGTCACACAGATCAAAGAAGACCGCAACACTCCTTTTGCAGGGTGGCAGCTTTATTTTCCTTTCCTTCCACACTGTACATGAACTTTGTTTAGCAAGCACTCTTCTCATCAGTCAATAACTTTTTCCCTCTGTGGCCAGATCAGAAACTGGTCACTTAACACAATGCAGGGGACAGGTGTGTGATTTCTTCATCTTTTTATTCCACAACTAGAAGTGTTGGGATCAGTTAACCAAGCCAACATAAGGCTTCTCACATAAACCAAATAACATAAAAGAAAATACGGCAGTGGGGCTGATAATAAAAAGAAACACAAACATTTATCAATCACCCACTTAGCTTATACATCATAAATACTGTATGCTAAATGAACATAAACTTACAAGAGCAACATTAAAAGTAGACCTAGCTGGGCGAGGCTGTCGTCTCTCTCTTCTTCACGCTGCTTAAACACAATAAGAAACTCGGTGTCGACATGTGTCACTCTTTAATGGCTCGAAACGTGTAGCGACTAGCTACTGCTATTAGCATTACCTTTCACGCTGTCGCACCCTCGCAGACGTCCGTAACACACACTGCAGCGACACCTCTTCAACTCAGATAGGCTCCGTAACGTATCGGCCACTAAGGCTCTCACCGTTTTGGTTAAAACTTTACGAGCTAGCCCTGCTCGGAGGACACCAACCTCAACCCGTTCGCTCAGAAGAAAAAGGAGGAAAAAAAGGAAAACAAACTCGAACGGTGGCGGATGCAGCCGAAGCAGGAGCACCTCAGCTTGCCACCTACTGACCACAGTATACAACTACAACACACGCTGAAAATACACACTGTTTCCTAGAACTACACTCAACAAAAATATAAACGCAACACTTTTGTTTTTGCTCCCATGTTTCATGAGATGGACTTGAAGATCTAAACTTCATTCCAGATACACAATATTACCATTCCTCTCAAACATTGTTCACAAATCTGTCTAAATGTGTGATAGTGAGCACTTCTGCTTTGCTGAGATAATCCATCCCACCTCACAGGTGTGCCACATCAAGATGCTGATCTGACATCATGATTAGTGCACAGGTGTACCTCAAACTGCCCACAATAAAAGGCCACCCTGAAATGTGCAGTTTTGTCTCACAGCAAAATGCCACAGATGCCACAAGCATTGAGGGAGCGTGCAATTGGCATGCTGACAGCAGGAATGTCAACCAGATCTGTTGCTCGTGCATTGAATGTTCATTTCTCCACCATAAGCCGTCTCCAAAGGCGTTTCAGAGAATATGGCAGTACATCCAACCGGCCTCACAACCGCAGACCACGAGTAACCACACCAGCCCAGGACCTCCACATCCAGCAGGTTCACCTCCGAGATCGTCTGAGACCAGCCACTCAGACAGCTGCTGAAACAATTGGTTTGCATAACCAAACAATTTCTGCACAAACTGTCAGAAACCGTCTCAGGGAAGCTCAACTGCATGCTTGTCGTCCTCATCGGGGTCTTAACCTGACTCCAGATCGTCGCCGTAACAGACTTGAGTGGGCAAATGCTCACATTCGATGGCGTCTAGCACGTTGGAGAGGTGTTCTCTTCACGGATGAATCTCGGTTTACATTGTTCAGGGCAGATGGCAGACAGCGTGTGTGGCGTCGTGTGGGTGAGCGCTTTGCTGATGTCAATGTTGTGGATCGAGTGGCCCATGGTGGTGGTGGGGTCATGGTATGGGCAGGCATCTGTTATGGACGAAGAACACAGGTGCATTTTATTGATGGCATTTTGAATGCACAGAGATACCGTGATGAGATCCTGAGGCCCATTGTTGTGCCATACATCCATGAACATCACCTCATGTTTCAGCAAGATAATGCACGGCCCCATGTTGCAAGGATCTGTACACAATTCTTGGAAGCTGAAAATGTCCCAGTTCTTGCATGGCCAGCATACTCACCGGATATGTCACCCATTGAACATGTTTGGGATGTGCTTGACCGGCATATACGACAGCGTGCACCAGTTCCCACTAATATCCAGCAACTTCGCACAGCCATTGAAGAGGAGTGGACCAACATTCCACAGGCCACAATAGACAATCTGATAAACTCTATGCGAAGAAGATGTGTTGCACTGCATGAGGCAAATGGTGGTCACACCAGATACTGACTGGTTCTGAGTCCCCAGACCGCTAATAAAGCAGAAACAAAATGCACATTTCAGGGTGGCCTTTTATTGTGGGCAGTTTGAGGTACACCTGTGCACTAATCATGATGTCAGATCAGCATCTTGATGTGGCACACCTGTGAGGTGGGATGGATTATCTCAGCAAAGCAGAAGTGCTCACTATCACACATTTAGACAGATTTGTGAACAATGTTTGAGAGGAATGGTAATATTGTGTATCTGGAATGAAGTTTAGATCTTCAAGTCCATCCCATGAAACATGGGAGCAAAAACAAAAGTGTTGCGTTTATATTTTTGTTGAGTGTATAATTGAAACCATATTCACATCAATCCTTAATGGGCTGTTTTACCACCCTGTTACACCTCTTTCTCCTTCTCTCATCCCTATACACACGTTTTCTCTCTTGTGCATACTCGGTCATACACACCGTCACAGGTACGCGCACACCCCGCCTAGTCCTCTTAAAGAGACATGGGCCACTCAAATAACACTGCACTGGACTGCACTACCATCCCAGTGGTTGCTGTAGGCATCACTCTCTCCAGCTCCTTCTCGTCGGCCAGAGACATCTCCTTTCCTACTGGTGGGCAATTTCCACAAATACACCCTCCACAGGTGGGGTCACAGGCAGAGGGTCTGGATGCACACCACTTATGGCCTTACCTACAGGACCCTCCCACAGCACAATGTCACAGGCTCTTTGCAATCTTTGCAGAGCTAATCAGCTTTCTTTAGCCCTAAAACCTGCTCCAGTCATTCAGAGGTCACTCCTGATCCACTAGCGATGTCTTCCAACCCGTAGCAGATCATCTCATGGAAGTTTTAAGGTTCCTTGTGGGGTCCATACCTTTATTATTACAAGATATCTTTTGGTTTCAACCTTCACCTTCATCGTACCCACACCATATGCGTGAGATTGTTTCACCAATCAGTCTCTCCTCTCTTTGTTATGACAGGTACTAGCATCATGAGGACTGGATGTTCTTTAAAGCCACTCTGTTTTATCAGACCTTGCCAGAACATACTTTCTCGCCTTAAAAGTTAGGAGTGCATGTGCCGTCGCTGCCGTAAACATCCAGGCACATTGCATGTAACTTGATACCATGTTTTGACTTCATTCCATGTAACTTGATTTTAATTCATCCTTTTATTAGGAATCGTTTAGATTATTGCAATTATTTTGGGCTCAGCCAGGCGTCACTTGCACGACTGCAGCTTATACAGAATGCTGCTGCACGGCTTTTAACTGGTACTACAAAACGAGAGCACATTAATCTGATTTTAAAGTCATTGCACCAGCTCCTGATTTGTTTTGTATTGATTTTAAAATTCTCCTTTTTGTTTGTAAATCCTTTCATGGTCTCACCCCTCAGTATATGTCAGACATGCTCCAGCTCTACTGCCCTACTCGCTCTCTCAGGTCAGCTGACCAGTCTCTTTTGGTCATCTCTAAAACACAGAGAAAATTTAGGGGGTTACCGTTCCTTCTCTGTCATGGGTCCTAAACTGTGGAATGATCTGCCGTTGCATCTTAGACAGATTGATTCTTTTATGGTTATAAAGTCAACACTTAAAACATATCTTCGGCTTTTAACTCAGTGTGAGTTTTATCAAATTTATATTTATTTTATTTTATTTTATTTTATTTGTGATTTAACCTACTCTTGTTAGGCTGTGTACAGCACTTTGGCTGACCTTGTTGTTTTTTTTAAGTGCTCTATAAATAAAGTTGGATTAGATTGGATTAGGGGGAAAAAATTGGTACGATGGCCCCTTTTAAACCACCAGAAAGAGACAAAAGAAAATCATTTAAGTTTCAGTGAAGGCCCAGCTCTCTTACCATGCAGAATGCAAAGAAATAAAACAGCTGAACATCATAAAATGGCTCTTCCTGTGTTGTGACTGATATAAAAGAATGATGTGAAAGGGTTTTAGAATATTTGTGTTTGTGTGATCGCATGTTAAATTCACCAAAGGCCAAATGGGCTGTTTATAAATTAATGGATGTGTGTATGTGCATGCATTTATGTGTGCATATGTGCAAAGTCCTGTTTATGTTTATTTCTTGATCAAAAGAGAGCATCCTCTCTCCTATTGGAAGTGTGATATAGCATGTTTATGCAGGGGCATCTTTAAAGATGCAAGAGTAGTCTGAAGCCTGGTTGCTTATTTCTCAAGTAGCCACCATGAGGAGAAGACTATCTTTTAGTAAGGCACTTGCTGCAGTTTGAAAGAGAAGACAGATGAGGATGCTAGCAGCACTGAGTCCTCCTCTAAGAGCCAGGGGTCAAAGTAACCGACGAATGGAGGAAAGCACCTCTCTTTGGATGTCCAAGACTGGAGTAAAGTGGCCTCCTACCAATGAAGGGTGTCAGCCCTTCCTCCCCCCTCCTATTCCTACCCCAGGGCCAACTCAATTTGCAGCCACCAGGATCAGCAGCCCTGAGAGCTCATTCAGCCTCTTTTTCCCTCTGGACATCCTCCAGATGATTCTAAATTTTACAAACCTGCAGGGAAGAAGAACTGTCCGGAAATGGTAAGAAGTAGATGAAGAGAAGCTCTGTGCCTATCGGGCTGCTGATCCTGGCTGGAGTGTTCCGATCCAAACATGACTCCATAAAGTGGCATAGCAAGGCCGGGCGTGCCATTTTTTTCTGTAACTATGCCAAATAAATCTGCAATTAAATCTGGCCCTGAGATTTGACAATCGACTGTCCAGACCAGACTGCCAGAGGAGGGACAGACTGGCTCCAATTACAGACCTGTGGAGCAAATAGACCAGCTGCATCCCCATGCTGTTCAACCCAGGTAGGGATGTGTGGATGAACAGCTGGTCCCTTTTAGGGGCTGCTGTTTATTCAAACAGTATATGCCCTCAAAACCTGCAAAGTATGGATTGAAAATGTGGGTGCTGTGCGATGTGCAACTCCTATGTATGGAGGATGGAGGTGTACACTGGGAGGTCTGCCACCACAGCACCCAGAGAGATAAATCAGGGGATTTGGGTGGTCCTGATGATGGACTGATGAGCTTCAGGGTCACACAGTGACCACAGACAATTTTTTCACTTCCTTTCCTCTGGCGGAAGAATTGGAAAAGAGAAGGATGGCTCTGGTCAGGACAGTACGACTCAACAAGCCTGAGCTCCCCCGCCAGCTGCTGAAACAGACAAAAGAGAGGTGCTTTCCTCCCTTTTTGCTTTTCAACAAAACAACACCATCGTTAGCTATGTGCCCAAGAATGTCAAAAATGTAGTGCTTCTCAGCACAAGGCACGGCAATCCAGGATACTTGCCTCAAATCAACCTGGACTACAACCACTGCAAGGGGGATGTGGACCACCTCGATCAGGTGAGCTCAATTATAAATCAATTATTTACTAATCTATATTATGTATTATTATGATTGTCTGTCTAAAAATATTTTATTGTTAGGTTTTTATTCTTTTTTTAATTATTATTTTTTCTATTTATTGTTTTTTCTTTTTCAGGCTTGCACCACATATTCCTGGTGTCGGCAGGCACACAGGTGGCCCATGTACCTATTCTACAATTTGATAGACATTTCCTTCTATAATGCATTTGTTTTGCTGACATCAGTCGACCCTCAATGGAACATTGCCAGGAGCTCTTTCTGAAGGAGGTGGGGAGCGTTGGTTGTCCCTGTGATGCAAAGGAGAACATCCTTACCCCATGCCCCATCTGCTGCCAGCCTGGTCTGCCAAGCGCAGGCCCAGAGCCAGAGCCAGGAAGAGAAAACAGAGCAGGAGGATCCACAGCAAGGTCCCTCCAAGAAAAGAGATCAGCATACTATGTGCACAAAGCACAGACGAGTGGGGAACAAGTGCAAGAAATGTGGTGCACATGCATACAAAATGCACAGCCAAATTATCTGTTTGTCATGTCCTTAAAATAAGAAATGAAGAATATTGTAGAAATAATAAAACCTCTATAACCATCTATCATTAGCTCTTAAGTCCCCTCAGGGTATATTTTTCTTTGTAGGATTTTTTTTCAATGTACTGAGTGATACTGAGCTTTTTTGTGTCCTTGCTTCTCAAGAGTGCAGACGCTTTTCTGCTTGCTCCTGCTCTTGCCTGCCTTCACTTTACTTTTTACCTTTTTATCTTTCACTCTTTTCCCCCCCCAAAGATTTTACAGTTCAATCTTATACCCATGATACGTTTTGTATCACTGGAAGTTTGGATTTTAACTTTTTAAACAACACAACGGACCTGCTGCAGCTCACTTTGTCTACTCATCAGCCTAGTGAAGAAATGTCTGGAGCAGACACCACAACAAGCTTACGCTGCCAAAACTGCTGGAATTATCTTCAGGAAATCACCGAGCTTAAAGCAAAGATTTTTGCCCTGGAAATGGAAAAGGGACTCCATGAGACTCTCCCGATCACACCCGGTGGTAAGAAGACTAAATTTGCATCAACAAAATGCAGCGTTAATTATGATTCTGCTGCTGATATGCTAAACCTGGACAACACTGTGTCCTTTCCAAAACTTATGAAAGCTGGTCCTAAACAGACTGATGCCACCTGGCATACACACACGCCAAACCAAAAAGGCACCGAATGAGAAAATGAATGATAATAACAGTGGGACATACGCTGCATCACCAGGCATACAGCTCAGAAACAAATATCAACCATTGTCTGAGTTGGCTGTAAACGAGCCAGTATACAATGCAGTCAATAAGAAATGGGACATAAAGAATAAAACAGAGAGGGAGACGAAGACAAAACATCGGGCACACAGAGACAGAGAATCTGTGTCAGAAGTGAAGGACAAAGATATCCTGCTGCTTGGAGACAGCACTATCACTGACGTCAAGAATGAAAGAATACTCACATGCAGCTATCCAAGTGCCACAGTCACTGATATAACAGGACTTCTCCCTCAGGTTATGTCAAACCACCCAGGAGTCAAACAGATCATTCTGCATGTGGGTGCAGTTGACACCAACAGGGGCGAATCAGAACTGCTGCAAAAAGACTTCTCCAAACTTTTAGAGATACTCAACAAACTGGAAGTCCAATCATTTATCAGTGGGCCGCTCCCAAACATTGATAGAAGGATAAATAAATTCAGTCGCCTGCTTGCACTGAATACTTGGCTGTCTAAGACCTGTGAGACACATGCAGTGACCTTCATCGACAACTTCAACCTGTTCTGGGAACGTGATGACCTGTTCAAAGGAAGAGGCCCTCATCTGAATGGACGTGGACTGAGGCTAACCGATAATTTTCTCCACTCTGTGAGACACCGAAACACCTCCGACCCCCCCTGGGCCCAGCCTAAGGCTCCACTGCAAAGTGAACACCAGCTGCAGGGGGACAACAACAGGACCACTTCACCGGATCTCCCCACCTCACCTCCTCCACTACAGCCCTGCACCCTGTCAGCTGCATCCTCTTCCAACTCCTCGATATCCATCTCCCCCCCTGCTTCACCTCTTGGGTTTCCAAGTCACATGGAGAGTTTGGTGAAGTCTGGGATCAAAATGGTCCCCCTCACCCCCAATTCAGCCAGATCAAGGGTCCTATCCACAACACTGCAACATCCACCAGCATCCCCCCAGACACCTCCCTCAAGGCCCCCAAGATGCAGTATCTCCCCTCCGTCCTCCCCCCAGATTATGCAGCTCAGGTCAACCCAACCCACCCCTCCCTCTTCCACTCCCCTAAGCACACCATCTAAGCCTCCCCGGCCACCACCCAGAGCACTGGCCTTTAACAGCACCAAGACTGCAATCAGGGACTAGGACACCCAGGGCTTCTGCTGTTTGAGGACTTGTACCCATAATAATCCCACTACCAACCTGAGGCCCAGGGAGAGAGCACTCTCCCACAGCGTAGCTTCATCAATTCATGTTTTGATAAGTAAAAGGAAAAGAAAGCCCCATCATCCAAGAAATGTACTATCAAATCAGCCACAGTCTGTCCCCGAACATAAACAGGACACGGGTTTTAATACATTAAATTTAGCTCTCATAAATGTTAGGTCTTTGGCAGGCAAATCATTCTTAATTAATGATTTTATTCAAAAGCACCATCTGGATTTTATGTTTTTAACTGAAACTTGGTTGGGGCAAGACAATAGTGCAGCAGTTCTTATTGAGTCTACTCCTCCTAACTTTGGTTTCATGAGTGAAGCAAGATTGCACAAGAAAGGAGGAGTCGTCGCCATCTTGTTTAATGATTGCCTCCAGTGCAAAAAAGTATCCTATGGAAAGTTTGACTCTTTTGAATATGTTGCTCTTCAGCTAAAATCCTCAAGCAACCTTTGCAGTTACTTACAAAACCCTGAAATACAATGCAAAGTTCTTTGATGAGTTTGCCAAACTATTGTCTATTATGTGCATTGACTTTGATTGTGTTGCTTAGTGGGTGACTTTAACATTCATGTTGATAATCCTAATGATGGAAGTGCCAAAGAACTCTTTAACATCCTAGATAGCTTTGGGCTGTCACAGCATGTAACAACTCAACGCATAACAAGGGACATATACTGGATCTAGTTATTTCCAAAGGTCTGAACATCTCTGAGGTTGTGGTGACCGATGTTGCTCTCTCTGATCATTACTGTTACTGTTGCGTTTAAAACGACCACCCCTAATCCCAACAAGGTAGAAGGAAAGGTGATCAGAAAGCATCATATTAATGATAACACCTGTGCACTGTTCACACAGGCATTTGTACCATCACCAACCCTGCCCACAGCTCCTGTTGATTACCTTGTAAACAGTTTCAGTTCCAAAGTTATGACTGTTATTGATTCAATCGCCCCAATCAGAACCAAAGTTCTGTCAGGAAAGAAAAAGTCACCTTGGAGAAATGCCACACTGGTTAAAGCTCAAAAAAGAGTCTGCAGACAGGCAGAACACAGATGGAGAAAAACTAAAGGTTCATTATAACATTTACAAAGAGAGCCTACACAACTACAACCAGGAACTAAAAAAATGCAAGACAATCCTATTTTTCAGAAATCATCGATAGGAACAGCAACAATGCTCGCACATTGTTCTCTGTTATAGACAGACTAACAAACCCAGGAGTGTCAGTCCCACCTGAAGTGCTGTCTAAAAAGTCTTTTTTCACAGATAAAGTGTTAAAAATAAGACAAACAGTCTGTAGCTCTAGCTCTGGCAAAACCATAATGACACTTGTGCCTTCTCATCCACCAGTTAAGCTGGCACATTTTAACCTTCTAGATAATACAGCACTGACAGAAACTGTTAAACATTTAAAACCCACAACATGCTCACTTGACAATCTGCCTACACATTTTCTTAAAAATGAAAACTGCAGTAATCAAACCTCTGCTCAAAAAATCAAATCTGGATGCTTCAGCAATAAATAACTACAGGCCAATATCTAACCTTCCTTTTCTGGGAAAGGTAATTGAAAAAGCTGACTGCACTTATTAAGGCCTTAAATGACATACACCAGAATAATGATGCATCCAAAGTCTCCGTCTTAGTGCTGCTGGACCTTAGTGCTGCATTCGATACAGTTGATCACAACATACTGCTCAACAGGCTGGAGCAGTGGGTGGGATGTACTGGCACTGTGTTAAACTGGTTCAAATCTTACTTACATGATAGGGACTACTTTGTGTCAATTGGTAACTATGAGTCTGACCTAACTATGATCACATGCAGGGTTCCTCAAGGGTCCATTCTTGGACCACTTCTGTTCAACATCTACATGCTGCCCCTAGCTCAGATCATAGAACAGCACAACATCTCCTACCACACCTATGCAGATGACACACAGCTTTATATATCAGTGTCATCACATGACTACAGTCCCTTACACTCACTAAGTAAGTGTACTCAACAAATCAATGACTGGATGAGCCAGAACTTTCTCCAGCACAATGCTGACAAAACAGAGATGTTTGTTTTTGGCCCCAAAAATGAAAGAGCTAAGATCAGTGCCTCCATGTCACTGAAGGTCACAAACCAAGCCAGAAATCTCAGTGTAAATCTCGACTCAGACCTGAACTTTAACACCCATGTAAAAGCCATTACTAAGTCTGCCTATTACCACCTGAAAACATTGCTAGGATCAAGGGCTTTCTGTCCAAACAAGACACAGAAAAACTTATTCATGCATTTATTTTCAGTAGGCTAGATTATTGTAACGGCGTCCTCACAGGTCTTAGCAAAAAATCAGTCAGGCAGCTGCAGCTGGCCCAAAATGCTTCTGAGTAATACCAGGAAAATGGACCACATCACACCGGTCCTCAAATCACTGCACTGGCTTCCTGTGAGGCAAAGGATACATTTCAAAACTTTACTCCTGGTCTACAAAGCACTGAATGGTCTTGGACCAAAATACATCCTGGACTTATTGGTTCCCTATGAACCATCCAGACGCCTGAGATCATCAGGGACAGGCCTGTGACTGGGACTGTGTGTACCCAGGGTCAGAACCAAACAGAGTGAAGCAGGATTCAGTTATTCTGCCCCTCACCTGTGGAACAGCCTTCCTGAACACCTGAGGTCTGTTCAGACAGTCACTCTATTTAAGTCAGGCCTGAAAACACATTAGTTTACTGCAGTGTTCTCCTAATTACTTGACTGCACTCTTCTCATTTAATCACCCTGATTTTATTTGATGTTTTTATTATTTTATTTACTTTCTACACCATGCCTCATCCATATTTTATCTTTCCTGAGCACCTCAGCCCAATCAAAAGCAACCTTGTACTACATGTGATGTCCGGCGCTACGTAGTTATACCACATAAGATTGTGCTCTCTGATTCACTAAACATTTGCTCATTGGCATCCTTTGCTAGGGCGTGCTGTGACTCACCGCTGTCTCCTGTTGGGTCTATCCGCTCCTGTCCTGTCCTGGACTAAACCAACGGTGAGCTATGCAAAGGGCTGTTTGTGAAATGGTAGATCCCAAACTCCCCTCCGTCTCAGAGACAGTTCGATTCAGTGTGAACAGCACCGCAAAGTAACATCACATTCTACCGTGATCACTACTATTCGTCGTCGCCGACCGGCCCATGAATCAAGCGGCCCACCGGGAATCCTCCCAACTCTCCTGATTACCCACTCCGCCTTTGGAGGGAAACTGCTCTGTGGATCATGTTTGTGCCTGTAGCGTAGGCCTGTAGCAGCATAGCTGTGCTAAAAGTTAAGATTTTATCGGCCCTATGATACCTGTTATACCTGTGGCTGAGGTGACTGTAACTATACCTACCAGCCCTACACACTATGTTTAAGGCTAACTATACGCCTTACTAAACAATTTTTAAGCCTAGTCTTAAAGGTGGAGGCAGTGTCTGCCTCTCGGCCTCTCGGACGGAGCTTGGTAACTGGTTCCATAGTAGCAGTGCCTGATAGCTAAAAGCTCGTTCTCCGATTCTACTTTTATGAACATTAGGAACTACAAGAAAACCTGCACTCAGAGATCTGAGTGTCCTTTTAGGAACATATGGTACCATCAGGTCCTGCAGATATAATGGAGCAAGTCCATGAAGAGCCTTGTAGGTAAGAAGAAGGATCTTGAAGTGTATTCTTGAGCCCACTGGGAGCCAGTGAAGAGACGCTAGAACAGGAGAGATCCCTTTGGCTGATTCCTGTCAGAACTCTAGCTGCTGTGTTCCAGATTAGCTGCAGACTGTTAATGGAGTAATGTGGACATCCAGACAATAATGAGTTGCAGTAGTCCAGTCTTGAAGTGACAAAAGCATGGATGAGCTTTTCAGCATCACTCTGAGAGAGGATGCTCCTGATCTTAGCAATATTACACAGGTGAAAGAATGCGGTAATGGAGACCTGTTTAATATAAGAGACAAACTACATGTTTTGTTGAGGTTCCTCACAGTCATACTGGAGGCCAAAGTAATTCTGTCCAGAGAGAAAGTATTATCTGATAATCTAGTTCTGAGATGTTTAGATCCAAAAACAATGACCTTAGTTTTGTCCGAATTTAATAGTAAAAGGTTAGAGGTCATCCAGTCCTTTATGTCCTTTAGACATGCCTGTTGTCTGACTAGCGGCTCTGTTTCTTCAGGCTTCGTGGATAAATACAGCTGGGTATCATCAGCATAACAATTAAAGTTTATGCCATGCTTCTGGATGATGTTCCCTAGAGGGAGCATGTAGAGGGTGAACAAGATCGGTCCGAGCACGGAACCCTGGTACGCGAGGATGAAACATCCTCGACATGAACAAAATGAAATCTATCAGATAAATATGATTTAAACCAGTGCAGTGCTGTTCCTGTAATCCTAATCTCGTGTTCTAATCTGTGTGCGGATACGATAATTTACTGTGTCAAGAGCAGCACTGAGATCTAGTAGAACGAGTACAGAGACGAGTACAGAGACAAGTCCACGGTCCGATGCGGATTGCATGAGGAGGTCATTAGGGACTTTAAGCAGTGCTGTTTCTGTGCTGTGATGGGCTCTGAATCCAGACGGGAAAGCATCAAGCAGACTGTTCCTATGCAGGTGGTCATTTAGCTGACTTACAACCACTCTTTCGAGTATTTTAGAAATAAAGGTGAGGTTGGAAATCAGTCTGTAGTTTCCTAAGATGTCCGGGTCCAGTGAAGGTTTTTTTCAATTCAATTGAATTCAATTCAGTTTTATTTATATAGCACATATTACAATCAGAAATTGTCTCAAAGCGCTTCACAGGAACCCCCCTAAGAGCACTGTGGCAAGGAAAATCTCCCTTTAAGAGGAAGAAACCTTGAGCAGGACCCGTCAGCTTAAGGGGGAACCAGTCCTGCTGCTAGTCAGAGTTGATGAAGGAGAGAGAGAGAGAGAGAGAGAGGAGAGAGAGAGAGAGCGAGGATGAAGGAGAGGGAGGGAGAGAGGGAGAGAGAGGAGCAAACATGATACAGTACAGAGCAAACATGACAGCAAGATGAAACACTGATTATATTGTAATAGATATCTATATATATCGTCAGTCCATAAGTAGTAATAGTAATCTGATAGCAAAGATGAGCAGCAGGGGCTAGTGAAGTCGATGAGCACAGGAGAGATCAGGGGCTGGACTGCAGGTCAGTATGCAGGTCTTGAGACCTGCAAAGAGAGAGAGTGAGAGCGAGGCACAAAACTACGAGGAAGACAGTAAACACAGATTATGAGACGATATTACCAGTATGAGCCAGACTAAGGAGAGTAGAGGAGAGGTCAGAGGGTGAGGGGGAAACTGCTCAATGGGTCATGTTTGTACCCCCCCGACAACGTAGGCCTAGAGAGAGGTCAGGGGCCAGACTGCAGATCAGCATGGTCAGCATGGGTGTTGAGACCTGTAAAGAGACAGAGAGAGAGCGAGAGTGAGGCACAGAACTACGAGGAAGACAGTAAACACAGATTATGAGACGATATTACCCAGAATGAGCCAGAGGAGAGAGAGGAGAGGTCAGAGGGTAAGGGGGAAACTGCTCAGAGGATCATGTTTGTGCCCCCTGACAACGTAGGGCAAGAGAGACTTCACGGCCCGGACTGCAGGTCAGCATGCAGGTCTTGAGACCAGTGTGAGCCAGACTAAGGAGAGTAAAGGAGAGGTCAGAGGGTGAGAGGGAAACTGGATCATGTTTGTGCCCCCGACAACGTAGGCCTAGAGCAGCATAGCTGTGCTACACACTAGGTCTAAGGCTAACTGTACGCCTTACTATACAGAAAAGTTTTAAGTCTAGTCTTAAAGGTGGAAGCAGTGTCTGCCTCTCGGATCCAGATTGGTAATCGTTAGCATCAACAAAGTGAAATCTGTCAGATAAATATGATTTAAACCAGCGCAGTGCTGTTCCTGTAATCCTGATCTTATGTTCTAATCTGTGTAGCAGGATGCGATGATCTACTGTGTCGAGGCAGCACTGAGATCCAGTATAACGAGTACAGAGACGAGTCCACGGTCCGATGCCATGAGGAGGTCATTGGTGACTTTAAGCAGTGCTGTTTCTGTGCTGTGATGGGCTCTGAATCCAGACTGGAAAGCATCGAGCAGACTGCTCCTATGCAGGTGGTCATTTAGCTGACTTACAACAGCTCTTTCGAGTATTTTGGAGATAAAGGTGAGGTTGGAGATCGGTCTGTAGTTTCCTAAGACGTCCGGGTCCAGTGAAGGTTTTTTAAGTATTGGAATGATCACAGCAGTTTTAAAAGCCTGTGGTACATATCCTGTTTCCAGAGACAAGTTGATTTGCCGTGATATGATCGGATCCAGAAGACAGGTAGTAGGTTTAGACTTGCTGATGCTGGTGGTCAGCTCAGGGAGGCCGATGGGCACGAAGCAGTCCAGAGTTAGATCAGGATCCGTTTCCAGAAGTGGCGTGTATCCTCAGCGGTCACAGAGAAATTGTGGTTGATTTGTCCTCTAATAGTAGTGATTTTATCGGTGAAGAAGCTCATGAAGTCTTCACTACTAAGAGCTGCAGGAATGTGAGGCTCCACAGAGCTGTGGCTTTTTGTCAGCCTGGCTACAGCGTTAAAGAGAAAGTTAAAGAGGGTTGTTCTTGTTTTCTTCTATTAGTGATGAATAGTAGGCTGTCCTAGCTTTGCGAAGGGCCTTCTTATACCTCAGCAAACTGTCTCTCCAGGCCTTCTGGTAGTCACCTGATTTAGAGGACTGCCACATCCTCTCCATCCTTCGTGTAATCCGTTTCAGTGATCGGATATTTGAGTTGTACCATGGAGCTAGCCTCTTCTGATTTGTAGTTTTCTTCTTCAGTGGAGCAATCCTGTTTAAGACTGAGTGTAATGTGTCTGCAGTGTTGTTGACAAAGCGGTCAAGTTCTGCAGGAGTAATATTTAAGTTGGTACCCCCATCAGTACTTGGGACTGTGGGGAGTACTGGTAGGATTGCTGCTATAAACTGCTTTACGGTGTCTTCAGACAGACATCTGCTGTAGTAGACCTTTTCCTCAGGTGCTGGTAGGTCTGAAAGAGAGAAGTCAAAGGTTATTAATGAGTGATCTGAAAGAACAGGATTTTGAAACCACACTAGCAGGTTCTGAGCTTCCAGGCCGTAGGTGAGAACCAGGTCGAGGGTGTGACTGTGGCAGCGTGTGGGTTCATTTACTAACTGAGAGAACCCAACTGAATCCAAGAGTGAGTTGAAGGCAATCTTCAGACGGAGTCGACGTCCATATGAATGTTAAAGTCACCCACTATAATGACTTTATCTGTGCTAAGCACTAAACTTGATAAGAAGTCTGAAAACTCCAGCAGGAACTCTGAATATGCAGCAGCAGGTGGACGATACACTACGACGAGTAAAACAAATTCTGACTTCTTCCAGCTTCCGTGAGACAGGCTGAGAGTGAGACTCTCAAAAGAAGTATGAGTAGACTTAGGTTTAGGATTCATCTGAAGACTGGAGAGGTAGATTTCTGCCACTCCTCCGCGACCTGTAACTCTAGGAACATGACAGTAACAAGACGGAGTTGATTCATTTAAAGCAACATATTCTTCATCCTGTAACCAAGTCTCAGTGAGACAAAGTATATCAGTGTGAGGATCAATAATTAAATCATTAACTAAGAGTGACTTAGAGTGTAGGGATCGTATGTTAAACAATCCACACCTGAGTGTTCTGTTACCTTGTTCTATGTGTTAGTGTGTATTTTTATGAGGTTATTATGATTAATATATCTTAACTTGTGTGCTTGAGGAACTGTGGGAGGACATGCGACCGACACCACTTCAATAACATTATTAAGCTTAGTGTTTCTATGTGTAGTTGTATTTAATATGTTTTTAACTGAGGGCGGCAGTTCTCCAGAAGCAGCAGAGAGGTGTGTAGGACAGCGACTCTGCCTCCTGGCCTCGACCCTGGGTTGTCAGGTTGGTCTAATAAACTTGGCTATGTTGCTAGAAATCAGAGCTGCACCACCCTGGGTGGGATGGATTCCGTCTCTCCTAATAAGACCAGGTTTCCCCCATAAAGTTTCCCAGTTATCTATAAAGGCCACGTTGTTTTCTGGACACCACCATGACAGCCAGTGACGGAGTGAGGACATGCGGCTAAACATGCCATCACTGGTCATATTCGGGAGGGGACCAGAGAACGCTACGGAGTCCGACATGGTTTTAGCTAAATTACACACCGACTCAATATTAAGTAGAGAAGAGTGAAGCAAGGCGTCTGGACTTGTAGAGTTTTCTAGGAGACGTTTCGCTGCTCATCCAAGCATCCATACTGTACCCACCAGCTCAGAGGGGAAGAAGAAGGAGCAACACCACATCAGGAAGGCCCTGCAAACATGTGGCTACCCGAAGTGGGCACTCATCAAAGCCACAAAAACAAGACCCCCCAACAACAAGAAGAAGGACAACACCAGGCAGAGAAAGAACATCTCCATTCCATATGTGTCAGGAGTATCAGAGAAACTCCGCAGGATCTTCAACAACCATGACATCCCGGTCCATTTCAAACCTATGGAAACACTGAGACAGAGACTGGTTCACCCGAAGGATAAGATTCCCAGGGAGAAACACAGCAATGTGATATATGCAGTCCAGTGCAGTGAGGAATGCTCTGATCTGTACATTGGAGAAACTAAACAACCACTCCACAGAAGAATGGCTCAGCACAGGAGAGCCACCTCCTCAGGACAAGACTCAGCTGTTCACCTCCACCCCAAAGACAAAGGACACTCCTTTGAGGACAACAATGTTCACATTTTAGACAGGGAGGAAAGGTGGTATGAAAGAGGAGTCAAGGAAGCCATCTACGTTAAGCTGGAAAAACCTTCCCTTAACAGAGGTGGTGGCCTCAGACATCATCTTTCTACCACATACAATGCAGTGATTCCATCCATTCCCTGGAAGTTTGCACATACTCACAGTAAGAACAAAGGGCTGTCAACCAGTCCCCCTCCGGCAGTTTCATAGTCGTTAGCCAGTCGTTAGACACACCTGTCCCAGTCAGCCAGAACATCACAGGTAAGTATGGAAACATTCAGTGCTATTGTTTTTAAGTTTTTTTTAAGTTTTACCCAGACCCACCCACATAGGTCTGTAACCACATATAAACCATGTTTCCCCACCAAACAGTTAGAACTGATGAAGCTGCTTGGACGAGCAGCGAAACGTCTTCTAGAAAACTCTACAAGTCCAGACGCCTTGCTTCAATCTTCTCTACGTATGATGATCAACACGACTCAATATTAACTTTAGTGACCTCTGACTGGCGAAGCCGGGTGTCATTAACACCGACGTGAATTATAATCCTACTGTATTTATGCTTATCTCTCGCCAGCAGCTTCAGGCTACCCTCTATGTCGCCCGCTCTGGTCCCCGGGATGCACTTAACTATAGCCGCTGGTGTCAGCTTTACATGCCACAAAACAGAGTCGCCAATAACCAGGGTCGGCTTCTCAGCGGGTGTGTCGCCGAGTGGGGAAAAACGGTTCGATATATCAAGCGGCTGGTGGTGAACCACGGGCCTTTGTTTCAGGCTACGCTTCCTTCGAACCGCCACCCAACCTCTCTGACTTTCTGGCTGCTCAGGGGCTGCTGGGGGGCGGCTAGCATCAGCTAAGGCAGGCCGGTCCACACAGGCTAACTGCTGCTGGCTAGCTGCTGCGGCTACAGGTCTATTATCTAATGTGCAGAGCCGACCCTCTAACTCCCTTAGCCTCGCCTCCAAGACTGTGAATAAGCTACACTTTGTGTGTGCTGTTGGTGCTACGGACTTTCTGCATTAGACATATTGTGTTTGCTTTTATTGTGGTAATCACAAGCACCTTAGTGTTAGAGTTAAGTGCACCAGTCTCTGGCTTCCCTTCTCATTTACCACTACACTACCGTAACTTAGCGGTTAGCATTAGCGATTAGCATGGCTTCTTCCACTCGCTCTCGCTCTGCATCTCCCTCTCCTGCCCACTGCACGGTGTGTGACATGTTTAGCTATTCCTATGCCTCCTTTAGTGAGCGTGAGTTGGTCAGTACTTATACATGGGACTGTGGGGAGTACTGGTAGGATTGCTGTCCTAAACTGTGATACAGCATCTTCAGACAGACATCTGCTGTAGTAGACCTTTTCCTCAGATGCTGATAAGTCTGAAAGAGTGACATCGAAGGTTATTAATGTGTGGTCTGAAAGAACAGGATTTTGAGACCACACTAGCAGGTTCTCGGTTCTCGGCAGGTTCTAGGTGAGAACCAGATTAAGGGTGCGATTGTGACAGTGTGTCGGGTTCAGTTACTGAGAGAACCCAACTGAATCCAAGAGTGAGTTGAAGGCAGTCTTCAGACAGCCGGAGTCAACGTCCATATCAATGTTAAAGTCTCCAACTATAATGACTTTATCTGTGCTAAGCACTAAACTTGATACAAAGTCTGAAAACTCCAGCAGGAACTCTGAATAAGCAGCAGCAGGTGGACGATACACTACGATGAGTAAAACAAATTCTGACTTCCAGCTTCCGTTTCGCCTTCTTATGTTTCACTCTTTAAGCACTCTTTTAGTTCAGCATATTCTCTCCTCTTTTTCAGTATTTCCAGTGCATTGTCATGATCCAGGTGAATATTCTTTTCCTTACATTCAAATACTTCTTTTCTGCCAGGCTTTTTAAGCACTTTTGATTCGGTACCTGGCAAACTTGACCACAATCGATCTTGGCAGTGTGTCATCTCAGCAGTCATTAAACCATGGCATGTTCAAAGTAAGCTATTATTGAGACTCTTTCTTTGAACAGTGGCCATCTCACAACAAACCAGATACAAAACGATCCATCATACATTAAATTTGGCTTCATTTCAAGCAATAGTTTCCCCCTAAAACCAATCTGCCAAACTATGCTAGTCAACAAGGCTATGAAGCCATAAAAAAAGTAAAATTTTTTCAAAAGAAAGCATAATCTCATGGCCACCCAGGCTAAAGTACTGAAAAGCAATTTAACGGACAAAGAAAAATTTACAAAGGTGTTGTATTTACTTTCCCACCCCATCTCCAAATTCAGATTCAGATTCAGAATACTTTATTTGTCCCCAAGGGGCAATTTTGATGGTCAACCACATGAGCAGTGACCCGACACTTCTTCTGAAGGATTAAGTTGCAGATTGCAATACATACATTCAGCACAATCACATGACATTGACATTTGATTACAGTACACATGGTAACGTGATGGAATTTTTTCATCGATGATGAGGGAGAAAAATAACAGATACGGAGGCAGACGTGAAGAGAGGGCAGGGATAGGGAGGGGAATGTATGTGCGTCAGTTCCATGAGAAGTGTATGCGATAATATGACCTGGAACGCCGAGATGTTTACAGGGCAGTTCATCAGTTGTCCTTGAAGGGAAATAGGAAGTTGCACAGGAGTCAGATAGGAGAACAGCTGCTGGGCCATACTTCAGGCCGGGAGAGGGAGGGGGGGAGAGGGACAGACGAAAACCAGCCAAAATCATATAATAATTTCGATCCGTGAATAATTTACCCAGATCAGTAATCAATCAGTCGGCCTGGCTCATTTGTCCCTTACAGGTGCATTGAGAATCTTCGACATCTCCTCCAGCTTGACAGATCCGATTCCATTGAGATCCTCAAATGGTCGGACTGTCTTCCGATGTTGTCCACCTGCTTCCAGCCCTCTCCAGAGCGGGCTGAATTGTTGCAAATCAGCCCCTCAAGCTGGTCCATCTTCTGATGTAATTCCAAGATTCGAGTTCCCACGAGCCCAGGGTCTTGTTTTGTGTCCATGCTTAGCGGTAGAGCCAATTTGCCAGCAGTGGCTTTTCCAATTCTTCGGTATAGCAGGACAGCTCCCACGCAATTCAGAAGTATGCCTACTACCAATGTCCAATAGATGAATAGATCCTCCACATCTTCCAGGGACAGTGGCTGGAGACATACCAGATGCCATGTTTCCCAGGAATCAAGGACATATCCCCCAGCAAAAGTCCGTTCAGGGCAGAGGGGTTCTCCCGGTGATGTCTTCCTTTGTGAGAAAATGTTGTCCAATGCACTGAGCGACCAATTTATTAGCTCCATGTCAAAAAAGTATCCCAAGGATAGTGTTCAGGGAAACAAAAATCACAGGACAGGAGACGAGCGAGTAGAGCAGAGAACAGAGCAGAGCAGGAGCAGTCAGAAACACATCTGCACTCCTTGAAGGACCGATAAGAAAATGTCAGGCATTCTTTACAATTGGCTAGTTATGCTTTTCATTGTGAGTGCTTGCAATGAGGTGTCAAATTGAAGATATGGCAGCAGACATCAAAATTCAGGCCATAGAGAGGGTTACATTTTATGACTGGTTTGCCATGCAATTGGACAAAACAACAGATAATTCCCATATAGCCATGCTTCTGGTTTATGTCAGATATTCACATGAGGGTTGTTTTCATGAGGATATCTTGTTCTGTAAAGCTACCATGGACCAAAACCACTGGAGAAATATTCCAAATACTTGATGCAATTCCTCTCTGGGCACGGGTTGATATGGGAGCGTTGTGTCGGTGTCTGTACAGATGAAGCAGTTGTCAATGACCAGCAGGCACAACAAAGTTGTAGCTCAGGTGAAAGCGATTTCATTGTCAGTCCAGGCAATGCACTGTGTTATACATTGAGAGGTACTTGCCTCTAAATGCTTGTCCACAGAGCTTCATAAAGTTTATAAAGTAGTCTTGCACTCCGAGGTTTGTTGGCTGTTGTGGGTTAAAGTGGTGAGAAGAGTATGAGTTTTGACTCAATTGTGTTGTTGAATTTAACCATAATTTGTATATATGCAAATCAGTCAAGTAGTCTTGCACTCCGAGGTTTGTTGGCTGTTGTGGGTTAAAGTGGTGAGAAGAGTATGAGTTTTGACTCAATTGTGTTGTTGAATTTAACCATAATTTGTATATATGCAAATCAGTCAAATTCTGCTTTTTCATCTAGTTTTGCAACTTTTTTCCTTTTCTGTCCTCTTTCATGATTTTTTTTTAAATCATTTACAAAATGTGTAAAAACTGTACAATAATTTGCTACCAAAAGTGATAGGCCACTATTCCTGTAATTTAGACACATGTCAAAATAACTTTTTTTCTAGATTAGATTCAACTTTATTGTCATTGCACATGCACAAGTACAATGCAACGAAACACAGTGCGGTCCAAAGAAGAATAATTATAAACCGCTGAAGTGATAATAATAATAAAAATAGAATATTGATTTGGTCCATGCAGGCGTTGGAGTGATGACGTGGTCTCCATTGGCCTGTGGGCTTATTTCAGGCAAATATAACAGCGGGATCCCCCCTTCCTCACGTGCCTCACTAAAGGTAACATTACTTGTCTAGTATTTGTTTTCTTATTTCATTTCTTATGTTTGTGTCATCTTTTTCCTTTGCCCTTAACACAGGAATGAGTTTGAAAACCTGGAAACAGCATTTTAGTAATAGTCATTGTGAAGTTAACTGTGCACAGGCTCAAAAGCACAACTCTTGACATGAAGTATAGTCCATAGTTTCTGTCAAAGGTCAAAAATCCACGAAGGAAGTCACTTACAACATGTTTTTCTGGGTTTGGAAATGTAAATGGTGTCATGGCATAGAAAACAACTCTATGTTGTGTTGTAATAGGGTTATCAGTGGTTGAAGGACAAGATCGTGAGTGAGGAGGGCCACCGTCAGCAGCTGAAGCTAAAGGACTTGCAGGCAGTTGCTGAGCGACTAGGCTGCACTTTGCCCCAACTGGCTATAGGTAACGTACATCTGTTTTCATTCCTACTACATATGATTACATAGTCTAAGATTTTACATTTGTACAGAAGTAAATTAAGTCCAACACTTAGACCAGATTCTGTTTGGAAATGACATTGTCATTGTAAATGGACTGAGATGTCATGGTTTTAACAACCATGACATCCTGGTCCTTACCTGTGTTGGTCTGGCTGACTGTGTCTGGTGTGTCTAACAACTATGAGACTACAGGGGGGTGGGCTGGTAGGCAGCCCATTGTTCTTGCAAAAAGAGCTGCAATCAATATTGGCAAAATGTACAAACTATAGCAGCTGTTCGCAATAAATAAATCAAACAAGAACCCTTTAAATAGCTGAATACAATTAGTTTGATTGCCGTTGCTAGGCAAACAAACTGTTGTTCTTCATTAATATTACAAGTTTTGTTATGAGTCTATAAACTAACTAGACTGGACCCAGATGCAGACAGCAGATGCAGAGCTTGGTTTACAGTTTATTATTACAAAAAGAAAGAAAAAGTCTTGACTTACGGTTTGACACCCCATGGAGTCGACGTGTGCTAAAGTTGCTCCGATACTAACATTGCTACGTAAACTGTTTAATAGAATAAACCCAGACCGAAAGAAGGTAATATGAAGAAAACTTTAAGAAAGAAAGATTTGACTGAAACTCAAGACGATGATTGCTTTCGCAAGAACAACCAAACAATGGCTGAGAGCCCAGGTGCTAGCGAGATAGCTACAACAGAGGGTGTCACTGTTTCCTTGCCAATTTTAAGAGAAGAACTGCAGTTGTTTAAGGAAACGTTGCTGGCCCAGATAAAAACAGAGATTGGGGCAACGTACAAAGATATGATGACTAATATTACTTCACACAGGAAGTGAAGTGAAGTGAGGTAGCTACCAAGCTAACACGGCTACCCTCAGCACACTCTGAAGTGGAAGCTAAAACCACTGAGATGGGAGAGAGCCTAGATGGAGCGTTGGAGAGACTGGACTGCAGCAAACTCGGTGGAGACTAATGACACAGGAGACTAATGGCTAAATATATGGACCTTAAGAATAGGAGCCGATCACAGATCATACATATAGTAGGAGTAAAAGAAGGAGCAGAGGGAGATAATCTGTTAAAGTTTCTTGAAAACGTTTTTCCTGCTGTTAGGGTCTGAGCATTTCCGCTCCCCTATGATGGTAGATCAAGCCAACCGCTCGCAAGGTCCGAAGCCGAACAGTGACAGCCAACGACCAAGAACCATAATAGTTTGTCTGAATTACTACAAAGACAAACTGAAAATATTGGACACTGGCAAAACGAGGGGCAAACTCATATTTCAATGAGTTCCAGTGCACATCTTCCTGGACCTGAGCCCAGAGGTATGCTGTCCGAGAGCTGCATACAGCCCGCTGAAGAAGAGACTATGAGAGGCCGGCATCAGTTTCACCCTGCCAGGCTGTGCCTGCAGGGTGAAACAGGCAGGGTGCTGAGGCCTTTTACAAGCACTTTCTACAGGCTGCTGAGGCCTTTTACAAGCAAACCAAACCAAACCAAAGAGACCTAACAGTGAAAGCCGTCTGTTTTAGAATCTCAGGTTAGAAGATTTGTGGTGAGTTAAAACACGGAGTAAGAGATAATTACAAAAAAGCAACATGGATGCAGGCAGATCATTTTTGTTTACTAGGATGCTTAGTTAATATGTTTGTTACAGTATGAGAGTTCTAGAGTATAAATTGAGTACCTTTACCTGTTACATCCCTCCGTTTTGCAGTTTTAGACTGAGATGGTATTTTAAATGGCTTTTATTTTGGTTCTACAGTTATATACAATAATATCAAAATCAAGTAGGAGTGCAATATGTCAAACGAAGTTTTTAAGTTTATAGATTAGTGTAGACATATACGAAAGACAGGGAAGTTTTTTTTTTTACTTTTACCTTTACGGCGGGTTCAGAGGTCAGTGGGGGTGGGATAGTTAGGTTTGGTTTCCCTTCCAAATACTTTATATCAGGCCTCAATTTCATTATTTCTGCAAAGGCCCTATTGTAATTGTAGTGTTTATTATTAGGGCCCGAGCACCAAGTAGTGCGAAGGCCCTATTGTAATTGTAGTGTTTATTAGGGCCCGAGCACGAAACGTGCGAGAGCCCTATTGAAATGCAGCGTTTATTAGGGCCCGAGCACCGAGTGGTGCGAAGGCCCTATTGTAATTGTAGTGTTTATTATTATTAGGGCCCGAGCACCTAGTGGTGGGAAGGCCCTATTGTAATTGTATTATTAGGGCCCGAGCACCAAGTGGTGGGCAGGGCAAAATCGCTCTACAGCGCCCCTTTGAAATTTTCAAAACACACCTCGCATCTGGCTTAGTTTGGAGTAGGTCCATGAAAATCGGTACACATGTTTAGAGAATCAGAATCAGAATCATGTTTATTGCCATGTAAGTGCAAAACACATTACTAGGAATCTGCCTTAGTGTCTAGTGCAAGAGTGCACTAAAAGCACCAGGGCGACCGTTCAAGGCGCCCTTTTGGCTCTCGAAAATAAATTTGCAGATTGCGGTACATATAAACAATACAATCACATAATGACATTGACCCTTTGATTACAGTACACATGGTAACGTGATGGAATTTTTTCATGGACATAGAGGATGGGGGAGGAAAACAACAGATACGGAGGCAGACGAGAAGAAAGGGAGGGGTAGGTAGGGGAATGTATGTGCGTCAGTTCCATGAGAAGTGTGTGCGATAGTATGACTGAGACCGCCGAGATGTTTACAGGCAGTTCACCAGTTGTCCTTGACGGGAGATAGGAGTTGCACAGGAGTCAGATAGGAGCACAGCTGCTGGGCTATACTTCAGGGCCAGGGAGGGTGGGGTTGACAAATCAACCAAAATCATAACAACAATTTTAGATATGTGATTAATTTGCCAGTCATTTGCCAGCCATTTGCCAGCCATTTGACCCATTGATCAGTGATAAATGGGTCAGTCCGGCCTCAGTGCTCATTCATCCCTTGCAAGTGCATGGAGAACCTTCGACATCTCTTCCAGCTTGACACATATTCCTTTCATTGAGATCCTCAAATGGTCGGACTGTCTTCCGATGTTGTCCACCCGCTTCCAGCCCTCTCCGGAGCTGGCTGAAATGTTGCAGATCAGCCCTTCCATCCGGTCCATCTTCTGATGTAATTCCGAGTTCCGAGGTCCCATAAGCCCAGGGTCTTGTTTTGTGTCCGTGCTTAGCGGTAGTGCCAATTTTGCCAGCAGCGGCTTTTCCAACTTTTCAGTACAGCAGGACAGCTCCCACGCAATTCAAAAGTATGCCTACTACCAATGTCCAATAGATGATTAGATCCTCCACATCTTCCAGGGTCAGTGGCTGGAGACATACCAGGAATCACGGACATATCCACCAGCGAATGTCCCTCCAGGGCAGAGGGGTTCTCCCGGTGATGTCTTCCTTTGTGAGAAAATGTTGTCCAATGCGCGGACCTCAAGGAGTGCGAGGGACCTTCATCGCTGCTTGCAACTTTAATTATTATTAGGGCCCCAGCACGAAACGTGCGAGAGCCCTATTGAAATGCAAGGGGTTATTATTATTATTCCATTGGCGGGCATGGCTGCATGGCTCTGCAGCGCCCCCTAAAGTGTGTAAATATTCACCCCAACTGCTACAGACTTGACACTCGGTACACAGATGTATCGCCTTGTGACAAGAAAAAAAGCCTCTTTGATGAAAATTCTACGATGTACAGGATGTACAGGATTTTGAAAAAAAAACCGCACCATCTTCCCTTGTGAACGCTCCTCACTTTTGCAAACTCCTCCTACGGGAAATGCCCGATTGCACTGAAAATTGATGCGCCTGCCATTAAGGGTTTAGAGACCAAAAGTCATGAAAAATGCAGCACTTCCACACCATATGGTGTGGCTGTGATCCTTTGCCAATGCGCAGGAAATGGATGGCTGTATCTCCCAAATACTTCATCCTATGGATGAAAAAATCAGGCACGCTGAGCCTGTCATTCTGAACAGATATATAACGATGATATAACCAAATGCATATGGACATGGTCCGGCAGTGCCCTCTAGGATTAGATATGGGTCCCACTTTGACTTACAGACACAAAAATCGGTACACCGATGTATTTCCTCTAGACGAGAAAAAAATGTCTCTTGGTGTTAACCTCTAAAATGTACAGGAAGTCCGCCATTTTGTGTTACGCACCTGCCATACTTTTACGAACTCCTCTTCGAGGAATTTTCCCTGAAGATTTGTGAGCTCACTCTTAAGCCCATAAGGACCAAAACTTATCAAAAGTGCAGAGCTTTATTACACGCTCTGCCTGTGGCGCCGCCACGAAGTTGAGCCTTCGTCAACACACAGAAAATACATGTTTTTGTGACTGTATCTCCCACATACTTTATTTAGTTAATTTAGTTTTGTGTCATGTCTGTGATCTGTCTTTTTTCTAAGAAATTAAATAACTGAATGAGCATTCTCCAAGGCAGGCGATTCCATAATTTTTACCAGGGGTTGTTTGTGAATGCTCTCATTCATCCAGGTCATAGTCATTTCCAAGAGTTTACATCGAGGCACAGCTCTCCCTGCAATCTCATGGCCCTTAGCCAGTTGTTAGTTTGTGAGCCTCACACAGACCCACCCACTGAGGTCCTCTACTACATAAAAAGCCTTCCACCAAACAGAACTGCTGCTTGGAGGTGCAGCAAAATGTCTTCAAGAAAACTTGTGCTGGATGACCTTTGTCAGTTTTCTTAATATGCACAAACCTATCTAGTGCACATACAGCCTGTTACCTCCACAACGTGCAATGACTGTTTTCACACTTATTTTCTATGATCCAAATCTTTACAGCCTGGTGCCTGAGGAATGATGGGGTGAACTCTGTCCTGCTGGGAGCATCCAGAACTGAGCAACTGATGGAGAACATAAGAGCGATACAGGTCAGAAAGCATAAAGGAGAGTCACTTTGTTATCTCTGCAGCTAACAACAAATGATAACATAAATAACAATATTGACCTACCTCTAATTTGTCCATTTTCATCTTTAATGTGTGTGGCCATTTAGTCAAGTCAGGTTTGTTTTTTGTTTTTTGTTTGCCTTTTTCAAAATGAGAATTGTCTCAAGGCACAGAAACAGAAAAATCAAAAAGTTACACTCAAAAAGGATTATAACAGAAAACCACAACACCCTGGGGATTTCACTTAGAGAGATAGTAATAACTAGAAAGCACATATGTTTGTTTGATTCTATTCAGTTATTAGTTTGGTTGCCCAGCAACCAAACTCTTGTTCTTCTTTTCTTTATTATTATTATTTTTCTGTACGTTCTTTGGCTCAGCATATCTTCAGAATGCATGGGCCGATTCAAACCATTCAAACATCAAAAGATTCAGCTCATTCAGGACATGTCAATAATAATTGCAAAAAAATATTCAAATGACCGGGGACTTTTGAGGTCTCTTCTTCTGTTACCATGGTGACAGACTGATGCTACTTGATGTTACATGATGTTGCCATGCATCCAAAATCTCCTCTGAGTAGACTGCTCAGCAGGTCGCCATGGATGCATGGCAACTTGAATGTTTGTTAGGAGCAGCTGATAAACTTTCAGGTTGCCATGGATGCATGGCAACTTGAATGTTTGTTAGGAGCAGCCATTCACCAGACCATGGCCGGGGACTTTTGAGGTCTCCTCTTCTGTTACCATGGTGACAGACTGATGCTACTTTCAGCTCCGTCTTCACAGGTTCAGGTTGCAGGGGATGCATAGTTGCTCATGTATTTGCCCAGCAACCAAACTCTTGTTCTTCTTTTCTTTATTATTATTATTATTATTTATTATTATTATTATTCTGTACGTTCTTTGGCTCAGCATATCTTCAGAATGCATGGGCCGATTCAAACCATTCAAACATCAAAAGATTCAGCTCATTCAGGACATGTGTGGAAACCATCAATAATAACTGCAAACATTATAATATTAAATTAAACATTTTCCATGTCTTCAGTTGGCTCAGCATATCTTCAGAATGCATGGGCCGATTCAAACCATTCAAAAGTCAAAAGATTCAGCTCATTCAGGACATGTCAATAATAATTGCAATTCAAATGGCCGGGGACTTTTGAGGTCTCCTCTTCTGTTACCATGGTGACAGACTGATGCTACTTGTTATTATTATTTTTGTAATTTGTCAAGCATCTAATTCCTGAAGAATCATGGTGCTTTACAGAGAGCCAGACCCCAGAGCAAGCAGTAAAGGCAACAATGGCAGGAAAAATCCCTTTTACCATAAAGAAACAGATCCTGTTTTAGATCTCAGATATTAGAAATTATTGCTGTTATTAGGCAAGTGTTGTGGTGGCCATGATGCGAAGCAGGTGGTGCACATGGCGCAAAAAGCTGTGGCACCCTTAGGGTTATAATTTTTTGTACCTGTTTTCCACCCCAATGATCAAAAGCGATGCAATCAGATTGTGCCCTAAGAAAATGATTGTTCTCACACTGAATACCAAATATGACAGTGAGAGGATTCAGGCTTATTAAGCCTTAGTGTTAGGATTCTGTGTCTCTTGAATTGTTTTTTGTTTAGTTTTCATTCCTGCCCTGTCTGTGATCTGTGTGTTTGCAGTTGTGTCTTGTGTTTCTTGTTTTATTTTGAAAGTCCATGTTTCCCCTTGTGTTCCTGTGTGTTTTACTTCCTTGTGTTTCCTGCCTTTAGGATTGCTTGCCCCACCCCACTCTGTATTTAAGTCCTGTGCTCCCCTTTGTTCTTGTTAGTCCATCCATTTATCCATGCCATGTTCCTATGTGTGCCCATCCTCCCTTTTGGATCTCCTTTTGGTTTGGTTTGTCTTTTCGGTTTTGGTTTGTTCTTGGTGATTTAGTTGTTTTTTACTCCTTTGATTTGTACTTTGTGTTCTGGGATTTTATGTTTTTTGACCCTTTTTGGCTTCATTAAAAGCTCACTTTCACCTCAGCCTCAGTGTCTGCATTTGGGTCCAAACTCCCCCATAACATAACACTTAGTATCTATAGGCTGTTGGTTGATGTTGTTCAGTTATGAATCCAATCTGAAATCTCAAAAAAATTTGATTTTGGCAAGTCAAATTTAGCTCTGAGCTAGACAAATGAGGCAAAAGTCTCTGCTATATACAGAACGTTAAATGAATGAATGAATACATTTCTCTCACCAGACTAAGGAACTCATGCTCAAGTGAGGGGGGAACTAATTTTTTGCCATGATTGGGGCACAGAGCGAGCCAGCCTGCCAGCCGAACTGTTTCTGCAACTGAGCCTATGTACGCAGAGATTAAAGCTGGATCCATACTCTGCGAGACAAAGAACTTTTTCCCCCCTGCAGACGTTACGCCCACAAAATGACGTCATTTTTTGTCCCTGACCGCCCACTGTTCCGCACTCTTGTGCACAGGGTCCGGGCCGAACTTTGTCTCTCAAGGCTGTGCGGCAACAACTCCTGGAAGGAGATAGCAACGATACTTTGCACAGTGTGTGTCGCAAAAAGTGGCGCTACCAGCGCGACAGATTTGCAAAGGCAAAACGCCGTGTGCATGTTCGTCTCCTCGTCCATCTCCTTTAACAAAGCTGCAAAATCCATAATGTCAGCTGCTTTCTCTGTTCGCAAACACTGGAGGTGGGCTGTGTGTGATGTTGTTCCTGTTTGGTGCCTGACATGCGCTGCAGTGGGCGGGTCATATGAGGAGTTCTGCACACACACGTCTCGCGGAGTATGGTACCTCCGTGTGGAAAAGACCTTTTTTTTATCTCTTACCACCCGTGGAGCGCATTCTCGGCTCTTTGTCTCGTGGAGTATGGATCCAGCTTAAGGGACAATGGAAGGCTTTGCATCAGCCTCCATTAAGACCCAGATGGGGTCTCATTGTTAGCATAGGTTTGAAGCCAATAAGCCACGGCTCTCAAGTTACTCGCCCAATAGTATAGGCAGAGCCATTCCACCCATAGATTTAGGTCTTTGTAAAAATTCTTTACGAATACGAGGTGGTTTTTTCTTCCAAATGACGTCAGAGATAATCTTATTGAATTAAATTCAATTTATTTATATAGCACATTTTACAATCAGAATGGTCTCATTGGTGAAAAAGCTCATGAAGTCTTCACTACTAAGAGCTGCAGGAATACGAGGCTCAGCAGAGCTGTGTTTTTTGTCAGCCTGGCTACAGTATTTAAGAGAAAGCATGGGTTGTTCTTGGTTTCTTCTATTATTGATGAGTAGTAAGCTGTCCTAGCTTTACGAAGGGCCTTCTTATATGTCAGTAATTTGTCTCTCTCTCTCTCTCTCTCTCTCTCTCTCTCTCTCTCTCTCTATATATATATATATATATATATATATATATCTCTCTCTCTCTCTCTCTCTATATATATATATATATATATATATATATATATATATATATATATATATATATATATACACGTGTATATATATGTATATACACATATATATATATATACATATATATATATATATATATATATATACATATATGTATATATATATATACACATATATATATATATATACATATATATATATATATATATATATATATATATATATATATATATATATATATATATATACAATCAGAAATTGTCTCAAAGCGCTTCACCGACCCAGAGCCTTAACCCCATTAAGAGCAACAGTGGCAAGGAAAAACTCCCTTTTAACAGGAATAAACCTTGAGCAGGACCCGGCTCATAAGGGAGAACCTTCCTGCTGACAGTCGGCCGGGTAGAGGAGGAGAAGAAGAGGAATACAGGATTAAGGAGAAAGACAGAGGAACAAACATGCACAAACATCATACATTACAGAGAACAAACATGACAGATGTTGATGTTGACAAAAAAGATGAAACAGTGATTTTATTATTATGGATATCTATATATATCGTCAAGGCATAAATAGTAATTTAATAGTAATAGTGTACTGTGTAGTCAGTGAGCACTGGAGTATTCAGGGGCCGGACTGCAGGTCAGCATGCAGGTCTGGAGACCTGCAAAGAGAGAGAGAGAGAGAGAGAGAGAGAGAGAGAGAGAGAGGCACAAAACTACGAGGAAGACAGCAAACAGTTTATGACATAAATTACCAGTATGAACCAGACTAATGAGAGAGGAGAGGTAAGTGGGTGAGAGGGGGATTTAAGGGAAACTGCTCAGTGGATCTTGTTTGTGCCCCCTGACAGCGTAGGCCTATAGCAGCATAGCTGTGCTAAAAGTTAGATTTCATTGGCCCAATGATAGATGAGGTTATACCTGTGGCTGAGGCCATGTCGATAAGTGCCTGTACCTATACCTATCAGCCCTACACACTAAAGCTGTAAAACTGTATGCTTTACTAAACAGAAATGTTTTAAGTCTAGTCTTAAAGATGGAGATGCCTCTTGGACCGAGATTGGTAACTGGTTCCATAGTAGTGGCGCCTGATGGCTAAAAGCTCATCCTCCCATTCTACTTTTATGAATCCTAGGATCTACAAGTAAACCTGCACTCTGAGATCTGAGTGTTCTATTAGGAACATACATATATATATACATATCAGGTCCTGCAGATATAATGGAGATAGTCCATGTAGAGCCTTGTAGGTTAGGAGAAAGATCTTAAAGTGTATTCTTGAGCCCACTGGGAGCCAGTGAAGAGACGCTAGAACAGGAGAGATATGATTGCTTTTGCTGATTCCTGTCAGAACTTTAGCTGCTGCTGGATCAGCTGCAGGTGATCAGGGTAGAGGTTGTGAACTGCCTGATCTGTTGGGCAAGAAACGTGCCTGCCTTGTCTGAGTGTACAGATTAAAGTGAGGCTGAAGCAGTAGTTGCTCTGTATAGTGGGTGGTTACTAAGTCGAACTCTGCTTGCAGAGCTGTTCTTCCGTCAAAATTTCTGGGGTGGGAGCAGTCTAATATTTACAGTCCAGCTGATGAATTTGGTCTGTGAGATCTTTAAGTGCTGTTTTCTGCTCTTTTCCAGGTAGTGTATGAAATAATTGCTCCTACTAGAAAAGATTCCCAAAGAATATATTTCCTAATCTTTCTGGTGTTTATTTGTACACAAGAAAAAAAATATTGTGGGTTTCACTCGCTTCATCAGCGAGTGAAGCATTGTTATATTCGCTACAGGTCCATTATCAGAAATGACAATACCTTCATACCTGCAATCCCTGACTAAGGTCAGCAATTGACTATCAATTAAAACATAATCAATGTGCAAGAAGAAATAATTCACAAGGGAGAAAATTAATAAATATATTAAATCAGGGTACAGGAAACGCCAGGGATCAGTATCAGTATTATATACTTAAAGGAAGGTAGTAATTATCTTTGCTGATCTTGTTAAATTGTAGGGGGTATTAGTGTCAGGTCTCAGACACAAAAACAGGATGGCAGTCCAGTCAGTCTTTATTATACAGAGTTCACTACACAAATTGATAGTTCATTATGCTGAAGCACAAAAGGGAAAAAACCAAGGAAATTTCTCAAAGCTAAGCACAAGGAAAAAACTAGGTCTTTGTCGAAAACTAGGTTACAGGTCTTGCAGGCTGAGAGCGGCTAAAAGGCTTGCTATACACACGGGGAAAAAGACAAGGCACACAAGAAAATCTGGCAGGGACTAAGTACACCAAAGGGGGGAGACAATGAGATGCAGGTGAGACACATTAGGGAGGAGCAGCCTAATACTGGATGTAATACACAATTAAAGTCACCCCCTAGTAATAGGCCTGTGTGTGCTTGGGTAATGTGGATAAAAATGACCTCAGAAATTGTGCATCCTCTCCATTGCATATACATTAGCCAAAATTGTACCTATGACCACATACAGTGGGTATGGAACAGATTCAGACCCCATTAGCTTTTTCACTCTTTGTTATATTGCAGCCATTTGCTAAAATCATTTAAGGTCATTATCAGAATCAGAATTACTTTATTTATACCCGAGGGGAAATTATTTTTTGTTACAGACAATGGAAAATAAAGATAAATTGAAGTATGAAATTGAAATATATAATAAATATCTAAATACCTAGATAGTATTTAAATCCCTGAGTTTTATCAAAAGAAGAACATATTTACTACTGTATAAAAACCTTTACACAGGTCTCTGTGCAGTAGTTGAAGTCTGTGGTGTAAAGAGTGAAGAGGAAGGGAGAGAGGACGGTCCCCTGTGGAGCCTCGGTGTTGCTGATCAGTCTGTATGACATACAGCTCTGTAGGCGTACATACTGCGGTCTGCTAGTCAGACAGTCCACAATCCAGGACACCAGTGGGGCATCCACCTGGATCGCTGTCAGCTTCTCAGCCAAAAACATGATTCTCACAGTGCTTGCTGGCTTGTCCAGAAGATGACAGCATCCTCCACTCTTAAGCTGGATCCATACTCCACGAGAACAGAGAACTCCCTTCCCCCTGCCGTCGTTGCGCCCACAAAATGATGATTATACTCTCGGACCGCCCGTTGTGCAGCACTCTCGGACACATGGCCGAACTTTTTCAAGGCTCAAGGCTGTGCGTCAACCATGCTGTGATTGGTCGGAATTTATTGTGGGCGTGATGAATGTGGAAGAGAACGCAAGAGCTTCTTCAGGTGCAGATCACACATGGAGGAAGGAAGATAAGATAAGATAAGATAAGATAAAACTTTATTAATCCCCAAGGAAATTCTTGTGCCAGAGGTATCAAGTCACAATAAATGCAGTTAAGTACAGAGTATAAGTATAAGTGTCACTATAATCCAAAAAGAGTACAGTACGCAGTATGAGCACAATATATGATACATGGATACAAATATGGAGATGTAAGGTGCTAAGTAAACATAATATAGACAAGTGGAGGGAATGACAGTGATGCCTGACATGATTATCTAGCGCTTCTCCCTACAGAAAGGGGAGGAGTTATACAGTCTGATGGCCACTGGCAGGAAGGACCTCCTGTGGCGTTCTGTGCTGCTCCTCGGTAGTCTCAGTCTACCGCTGAATGTGCTCCTGTAGGACAGCAGTGTGTCGTGCAGGGGGTGAGACGTGTTGTTACGAATACTGAGGAGTTTCCTCAGTATCCTCCTCTCCGTCACCTCCACCACAGACTCCAGCTCCACTCCCAGCACCGAGCCAGCCTTCCTAATGAGCTTGTTGAGTCTGCTGGTGTCGGCCGTCTTCATCCTGCTGCCCCAGCAGGAAGGAGGAAGTACAACAACAATGGACAGTTTAGAGGAGCAGCACAGAGGAGAGTGTCTTTCCAAAAGGTGGCGATAAAAATTAATCCCAGTATTGATCACGGCATTACAGTGGCTGGTGCACATTAAACACCGGGAAACAGGATGTATTATTGCAGACAGTCATCCACACGTTCACAGATTTAAACTCACACAGACCAGAGGTCTGCTACAGTCAGCTACACTGATCTTCTATCTATTGTCATGCTGTATGCCCTCTTCCCTGAGCATTATCAGCTCGTTAGGCCAGGTAACCACGACTGTGCACACAATTTGCAATACAGTTGCATTGTCAACCTTTTGTGTGTGACGTGCACTGCGTAGGAGGGCCCTATGAGGAGTTCTGCACTCAAATGTCTCACGGAATATGGTACGACTTTTTTTTTACTCTTACCACCTGTGGAGTGAGTTCTCTGTTCTCGTGGGGTATGGAACAGCCTTTAGGCGGGGTTGGTAGGGTAACTGGAGAGGATCAAGAAGTGGTTGGACCATGGGCCAGAGCTGTTTCAGGATGAGTCTTTCCAGAGTCTTCATAATGTGTGGCGTCAGAGCCACGGGCCAAGTCGCTGCGACGCGGTGTCTTTGGCACAGGAACGAGGCATGTCTTCCACATGACGGAGGACTCTCTGAAGACTCAGGCTGAGGTTGAAGACATGATGTAGTACTCCACTAACCTGGGGGGCACAGGCTTTCAGGACCCTGGCCTGCACCTTAGCTTGTGTGGAGTCTCTGCAGATGTCTTCTCACCTGCTCTGTGGTGAAGGTGATCTGTGGAGGTGGGGAACCAGTAATTTCCAGGTGATGACTGTCAGCCGAGGGGTCTGAGGACGAGGTGCGAGCAGGGCCATCTGGATGTGCTGTGGGGGCACAGGCCCTTTCCACACTGCCATTAACTACACTACTGCTGCCCGACCTGTAACCAGTGATGGTCCTTATGCCACTCCCCACCTCTCTCGTGTTGTTTTGCTGTAGTTTTCACTCCAGCTTACTCCTGTACTTCTCCTTGGCCTCCCTGATTTTTATTCTCAGGTCCTTCTGTGTAGCTCGCACCTCCTCCCTGTTGCCCGCTCTGAACGCCTTCTTTAATCTATTTAAAATGGCTTTAATGTCTGTAGTCACCCATGGCTTGTTGTTGGGATAACAATTTACTGTCCTGACTAGTACAACATTGTCCACATATGTATCCAGTGATGCACTCATTGATCCCATCAATGTCCTGGCCGTGGGGTTCACAGAGTGCTTGCCAATCAGTCACTTCAAAGCAGCCCTGAAGTGTCATTTGCCTCGTCTGTCCATCTCCTTACAGTCTTTGAAGTTGCGGGCAGACTCTTAACACGAGGCGAGATGAATCAGATTGTGATCCGACCTGCCGACCTGCCTTACACAGGCAGGTTTCTCCAGTTCACACTGGAGAAAGTCATTCCAGCTAGAGTAGGATTGAGCCCAGACAGCCTTTAAGCTGGATGTGTTCAGACCTATTTTCAAATCTGGCTAGCACACAATCCGGCTTCATCCAGCGTGTTTGCTGTTCTCCAAACCACTAGGTGGTGCCTCGTAATATGGCTAATAATGTGGCTAGCTGGATTCGCTAGCCACAGTTGCGTTCACACCTGAGCCACATTTGAGCCGGCTTGAAATCAAACTGGATTCAGCCAGATTGGAGGTGTTCACACTCAGAAAAAAACACATCTGAAATGATCTGGATGCGGCCAAATCCTGCTTAAGCCACATTTTTTTCCCCAGTGTGAACGGGGTATAAATGAGCTTGTTGAGTCTATTGGTGTCAGCCGTTTTCATCCTGCTGCCCCAGCACACTACAGCATAGAAGATGATGCTGGGGACCACCGAGTGGTAAAACATCTGCAGCATGGTCTGGGGACCACTGAGTGGTAAAACATCTGCAGCATGGACTGGCAAACGTTGAAGGACCTGAGTCTCCTTAGAAGATACAGGCAACTCCCTTCTTATATATTGCCTATATATTGCCTCTGTGTTTGTGGACCAGTCCAGTTTGCGGTCAATGCCGTGTTTATGGGCGCCGTCCCCCAAGGCGGACGTGTTGCAGCAGCTCCCGTCGTGAGAGTGGGTTTGTGTATTGCTTTTCTAGCTCTTATTTCTTAAAACATTTTTCAACTATCAACAGCACAAACAGAGCAGCTATGGTTTTTTTGAACACAGAGTTCTTTCTTTTACTTTTACTCTTACTTTCATTACTTTCCGTAACCGGGAGTAATGCACACAGTGGCAGGCCCATTGTTTAATCTTGTGAACAGCTGTTAGCGCTGAGTAAGCCTGTCCTGCTGCCGGGTGCCCGGCATGATATCCTGAAGGAACTGTGGAGAAGACGCCGGGGATGCAGGGCTGGAGTAAAGGTGAAGGCAAAGAAGGGGAGATACAAGCCTGCTGTTCCTTCAGTCATCATGGGGAATGTATGCTCTCTGGCGAACAAGACGGATGAGCTAACATCGCTGATCAAAGCGCAGAGGGAGTTCCGTGAGTGCAGCTTATTGTGTTTTACAGAGACGTGGCTGCACTCACACATCCCGGACAACAGCGTCGCAGCACCTGGCTTTGCGACTGTACGGGCGGACAGAGATGTGACTGGCAGTGGTAAGAAGAAGGGAGGAGGGATTGTGGTGTATGCGAATGAACGGTGGTGCAATCCCAGACATGTCCTTGTCAAGGAGCGTCTCTGTAGCCCCAACGTCGAACTGCGTCGAATCGGGCTACGGCCTAATTATTTGCCGAGGGAGTTTACTTCTGTGATTGTGGTCAACGCTTACGTTCCTCCATCAGCTGATGCCGAGGCTGCCGCTGACGTCATCAGCTCCACCATCTCCTGCCTGCAGACGCAGCAGCCTAACGCCTTCATGGTTATCACTGGGGATTTTAATCATGTTAACTTGGACAGAATGCTTGCTGACTTCTCTCAGTATGTGGACTGCGCCACTAGGGACAATAAAACTCTGGAGTTGCTGTATGCTAATGCACAGGATGCATACAGTGCCACTGCCCCCCCCCCCCCTCGGCAGCTCAGATCATAACCTAGTTTTGCTCCAACCAAGGTATGTGCCTGTTGTCCGGAGGCAGCCTGTGTCCACAAGGAGTGTGAGGAGATGGACACAGGAGGCTGAGGTGGCCCTGCAGGACTGCTTTGAGTGCACAGACTGGGTTGCACTCTGCCAGCCTCATGAGGAGGACATCAATGGAATGACGGACTGCATCACAGAATACATTAACAACACAAGGCTGCAGGCCCGGATGGCATCAGCTCCAGGATCCTGAGGACCTGTGCCAGCCAGCTGTCTGCTGTTCTCCAGCATCTCTACAACCTGAACCTCAGAATGGAGAGGGTGCCACTCCTCTGGAAGACCTCCTGCCTGGTTCCTGTACCTAAGAAGTCATCTCCATCTGGCCTCAGTGATTACCGCTCAGTTGCCTGACATCTCATGTGATGAAGGTGCTGGAGAGGCTGGTGTTGGCTAACCTTAGGCCGCAGGTGAGATCTTCTCTGGACCCTCTGCAGTTTACCTACCAGCCAAATCCATCCGGTGGATGATGCCATCATCTATCTGCTGCAGCTCACTCACTCACACCTGGATGGTGGTGGAGGCACGGTGAGAATCGCATTCTTTGACTTCTCTAGTGCCTTCAACACCATCCAGCCTCCATTACTGGGTGAGAAGCTGCTGCTGATGGGTGCTGGCAGGTCCACTGTCTCCTGGATCACTGATTACCTCACAGAGAGGCCACAGTTCTTCCGGCTGGGTGGTGTCTTGTCTGATACGGTGATGATGGGTGTAGGAGCCCCACAGGGCACTGTGCTTTCTCCTTTCCTGTTCACCTTATACACCTCAGACTTTCAGTACAACTCAGAGTCATGTCACTTACAGAAGTTTTCTGATGACTCTGCAGTTGTGGGGTGTATAAGTGGTGGACAGGAGGAGGAGTACAGGAGGATGGTGGACGGATTTGTGGAGTGGGCTGGAGGGAATCACCTGCTGCTTAATGTAGACAAGACCAGAGAGATGGTGATTGACTTCAGGAAGAAGGGAACAGCATTGCAGCCCCTTACATCCTGGGTAAGGATGTGGAGATGGTAGAGGAGTACAAGTACCTGGGAGTGACCATCGACAGCAGACTGAGCTGGAGGACCAACAGCACAGCTGTATACAAGAAGGCCTGCAGCAGACTCTATTTCCTGAGGAAGCTGAGGTCCTTAGACGTGTGCAGCAAGATGCTGGAGATATTTTACCAGTCTGTTGTTGCCAGCACTATGTTCTCTTCTGTGGTCTGCTGGGGGGGGGGGGGGGGCAGCATTGCAGCCAGTGACACCAACAGACCAGGAACCAGAACAAACTGATCAGGAAGGCTGGCTCTGTCATTGGCTGCAGACAAGAGACATTTGAAGCAGTGGTGGAGAGGAGGACACTGAACAAACTGTTATCCATCATGGATAACCCCGACCACCCTCTCCTCCCTGTACTGGACAGACAATAGAGCGCCTTTTCCAAAAGACTCAGACAGCTTCGTTGTCACACAGAATGCTACAGGAAATCATGCAGCCATGTCTCTGTAAAGCACATTACAGACGCCTCACAAAACCCACACTCACTCTTTGTGAGAGATGTTAACTCATCCAACTTATTAACCAGTGATCTAACATTACCCATGCCAATAGAAGGACGATACGGTTTGTATCTTCTTTTCCCCAGTTGCTGTCTTTTCCCCGCTTTGCATCCACTGTTTCCTCTTTAAGGATTTCTTGTCGCTGGCAATACATACCGCTGTGCTTCGTGGTTCCTATTTGCCTGTAGGATTCTGCTGTATGAGTCTGCTGTATTTCTTACCCGATTTCATCCCCTTTTCTGTAGTTCTGATTAGGGATGTCCCGATCCGATCACATGATCGGAAATCGGGCCCGATTACGTGATTTCAGACTCGATCGGAATATGGACATTACCTCCCGATCAAGACTCGGATATTTTTTTAGGGCTGTCAAAGTTAACGCCTTCTGTGCAGGGTGGCTCTGTGTCTTGTAGTGCAGGGGTATGACAGCTGCTTTTGGTGCGACAGGTCCTGGTTCGAGACCTCGATGTGCTGCGTGTGTGAAATCTCCCAGTGTGGCGGCACACGCACACACAGGCCTGTCGCGATAAACAATAAATCAATTAATTGCACGATAACTTTAAATGGGCTCGAAGTTTTTCGGCCGCGATAAATTACATTTGCATGCTTGTTTGTTTTCCTCTCTCTCTCTCTCGCTGTCAAAGAGGCTGGATGACAAAAGGCGTCACTCGGTGCGTCGTAGCGTATAAAGTGTGCAAAGTCCGGCCGTCAGATTTAATATGGCCCGCGGCTTCTGTCTTAAAATGTGTCAAACCAACAGGTAGTTCTTATTTTTTTAACTCATTGTGTGATGTCAACGGGATGATCTGAGCAGACCTCTGTCAGCTCGCTGTCTGCGTCGCCACGGTGCGTCACAGCGCTGCAGGGCTTGGACGTTACAGCAACACAGAGAGCTGTGAAGCTGCACAACACCGGTTCAACACTTCCACACAATTCACCACAAGACTAAACATGCTTATGAATACAACGTGCCATCAGAGAGAGTCCGCGTTGTACGAGTGAAGTTCTCTGCCTTCTTACTGGCAGCACTCGCGGCAGCGCCACCCAGTCTAGTTCTCTTGCCCAGTCCTCTTGTGCCATCTCTGCTATTTTATGTGTTTCTGTCTACATGGTGGCGTTTTTAAAATTTGCTGATGCGCATACACACACGCAAACGCGTGCGCACACAAACACATGTGCACACAGGTGAGCCCACTCCCAGCAGCAGGTAGAGTGCGTGTTGTTTGGCTCTGTTGCTCATGACGTGCTAGTTGGTTTGACTTAACTCCATTGACTATGCTCAGATAGGCCTACCACTACTCATAATAATAATATTATTATCATTAATAACAACAATAATAATAATAATGTTGATGATTGGGGGCCTTTCCAATGTTAAATGTTCTTTAGAAATTAAAGTTTATTGATCTTTAAAGGGTGTACTTGCATTATATGTCATTATCATTATGTTAGTTGAACATTGATTTGACAATATTATCACTTATCGCAATAATTTCTCTTGGCAATTAATCGCCCAGCAAAATCTGTTATCATGACAGGCCTACACACACACACACACACAGGTTTTGCCGCAATGAGTGCCTTTATAGAAAGTATCGGATCGGGACTCGGTATCGGCAGATACTCAAAATCAAATGACTCAGACTCGGACTCGAGGGCAAAAAAACCTGATCGGGACATCCCTAGTTCTGATAGTTGGCTAACTTCTCTCCGAGTTGCCCTTATTTATGCCTCTAACCTCCTCCTCCATGCAGGACACTGCTCCTTAGTGGTGTGTATTTTGTGTCCAAGCATCTCAAAGATCACTGTTGCTGTGGTGTACATTAGCTTGTTGGTTTCAGTGATGGTCACAGTAGGGATTGTTTGTAGTGCTACGTTCACATCCTCTAGTGGACTTTCAGAGAGTACTTCACTTAGTCTTGGTAACCAGCTGCAGAGGTTTCAGGTGTAACTAACACCCTAACACCTGACACGGACCTTGTTTGACCCGAGCTGTCCGATATAATATAAAATATATATATATTTCTGTGGCTGAAAGTATGTAGAAGTGTTTGAAGTTAAAAGAAACTAGGTTCCTTTATTTTCAGACTGTGACATGCTCAGATGTCCAGGGTGTCTGTTTAACACCTGCTTTGCAGGAATCAGACTAATTCAGACACACAAGAACTAAATATTCATTGCTTTGTTGTAATCAGACAATACCTCAGGACTTCACTGTAATGCCTCCTTTCTTCTCATCCCACAGGTTCTTCCAAAATTATCACTGTCCATTTTATCTGAGGTGGAAAGCATTTTGGGGAACAAGCGCTATAATAAAAAGGACTACAGATCCTAGAAGACCTAGTGTGAATGAGAATGAGACAGCATCACATGTAGAATTTGAAGCAAATAATATGTATAATCTGAAAACAACTGTTAAAGTCAGTCTGCTTTCTTCTTTATGTTGCACCTATTATCACCTAGTAAAATAAATATTGCCACCATCACAGAATACCCCAGATGTAAACTAAATTTGTTATATTTGTATGCTATCACACAGTTGTAGCACAAAAACCTTGCAGAGCACAAAAGTGACAGTGTCGTTACTCTTTAGTGTAATAACAATTGTGCTTCTATTTTGCTGTCAATGTAAGTATTTTATTGATTTCTTGGTTTAGTAAGTTATACTGTATGTGTCTTTTAAAATGCATGTTTCTCATTTTCATATACTGTTTAATAAAGCCTTTCTTTTTGTCAGACATTAAGGACATTTTGTTTGTTTTTTTATTATTCCTGTTAGATTACAAAAATACTTGTTTAACATTATACCATCTTCGAAATTACACAAAAGTGATGAGAAAAAGCTGCACTCGTGGTAAATGCAGGTGACAAGTTGATGGCAATCACAGGCCTTGAGGGTGGAAGTAACAAGATGAAACATTTAAAAAATTGGGAGTGATGAAAATGCTGGTGAATTAAAAAAATTAATAAAAGTGAGGTTTATTTATATAGCGCATTTTACAATCAGAAATTGTCTCAAAGGTAGAGGAGGAGAAGAAGAGGTAGACAGGACAGAAAGGATAAAGTAGCGAAAGAGAGGAACAAACATGCAGCAAACATCATACATTACAGGCAGTGGCAGTTTTGGGCATGGGCGAACCGGGCAGTGGAGGGGGTGTGGGGACAGTTTACCTCTGGGTCTCCAAATGAAACAGGGAGTGAAGGAGGGATATCTCACTCTGTCCTGATAGTGTGCGTCACTGCGTGTTTGTGTATAGTAGAGTGAATGATCGAAGGAGTGAGAGCTCTTATCGTTAATACAAGATCTTTAACAGAAGTTTTGGGGCCATGTCAACAAACTGGACAGACAGCATTGCTGCAGGCAAAGAGACAGAGGACTGTAGTCTGATGCTGGACTGAGAGTTTGATGCTGCACGATGTGTTTTTAAAATGATGCGGTGCTCTGGCTCGTCAGTTAACTAACAAGTTAGCTACTGTCAGGCTAATTAACGTTAAACTAAAGTAGGAATACTGCTTACGGTTGTTACGAATCAAAATGACTAGTTGCCCATAATTGGTTATGTGTACACATTTTACAACCTTTTATGCTTATTAAAATCTGAAAGCACTATCATTGCTAACAAAGAATTGTATTTAAGTATAAAATGAAGTCCTGTTTTAGTGCATTGAAATATTTCTGCTTTGTCTGAATAAGCAAGGACATATGTTTGATTCAGTACATGTCAGGGTTTGTGGATGAGAGGACACAGGTGCAAAATGCAGAGCGGTTTAAAGTTCAAGAGTCTTTTATTTAAGCCAGGAGGGCAAACAAAACAAACTAAAAATCACACTTGGCGTGGTCAAAGGTAACAAACTAAAAGTCACACATAATGTGGCAAAACTCTCCCAGACGAAAACAAAGTCACTTACAATGAATCATGGAAGGCAGGTTCAAAAGGCATGGCATGGCAAGATAAGCTGTGCAAGATAAGTGACGAAGAGACAAACTGGCAGAGAGTGCAGGGAAGACAAAGACTAAATACACAGGGACCAGGGAAGACAACGAGACACAGGTGACACACATTAGGGCAGGGCAGGTGATCACACAAGGAGGGAAAACACAGGAAGCAAAACTCAAGACAATACACAGGGAGGACTGGGTTACCAAAGTAAAACAGGAAACACAAGATAAGACTAGACAACTAAACACAAACCCAGGGAAACAAAACACCAGGACTACAGGAAAATAACAATAACTAAACACAGATCAAACTAAAAACCCAAAACAAGGAAACAAAACCATAAATAAACACCAGGTCATGACAGTACAATTGTAGTGCTCTAGTTTACATGCCTTATATTAAAAAACTATAGAAAATGTGGAACCTGTCATGTTTGTTTTCTGTAATGTTTGATGTCTGCTGCATGTTTGTTCCCCTCTCTCGCTCTCTCTCTCTCCTTCATCCCTTTCTGTCCTGTATACCTCTTCTTCTCCTCCTCTACCCTGCCGACTGTTAGCAGGAAGGTTCTCCCTTATGAGCTGGGTCCTGCCCAAGGTTTCTTCCTGTTAAAAGGGAGTTTTTCATTGCCACTGTTGCTCTTAATGTGGTTCCTGGGTCTTGCCGGGGAGTAATTTGGTGTAGAACCGCCACTGGTTACAGGACAAACATGGCAGGTTATTAATGTTGTCAAGCTGAAAACATTGTGTTTATATTATAGTGGATCATCAGTCATTATTTATACAGCCTGTGGTATCCTGTTGCCGGAAGCAAGGTTGCCCGAGTCCATGGACTCAGCAAAGTTTGTGTCCTCAAACGGCTGTCAAACCGCTGGATAATCATCCGGACTATCCAGTCTTTGCACAGCTGTCTTGCAACGCTGTCTTCCTCGACTGGTGAGTAATTTGTGACGAGAACGTAAATTTAAGAAGCTCTGACAATGAAAATTAAAACAAAATCTCTGCTTATTGTGAGCTGACGAGTAAAAACATGATGAAAAACTCCCACCTCCGGGAGAGCTTCACCCAGATTCCAAGGGAGGTTGGGGACATTGAGTCAGAGTGGACCATGTTCTCCACCTCCATTGTCGATGCGGCTGTCCGAAGCTGTGGCCGCAAAGCCTCCGGTGCCTGTCGCGGCGGCAATCTCCGGACCCGGTGGTGGACACCGGAGGGGGGCGGTTTGCTGCTGAGTGTGAAGCGGCTGGGATGTGAATCAGCACCTCCAAGTCTGAGGCCATGGTTCTCGACCAGAAAAAGGTGGTTTGTCCTCTCTGGGTGGGAGGAGAGCTCCTGCCCCAAGTGGAGGAGTTTGTGTATCTTGGGGTCTCGTTCACGAATGAGGGAAAAATGGAGCGGGAGATTGACAGACGGATCGGTGCAGCTTCCGCAGTAATGAGGTCGCTGTACCGGTCTGTTGTGGTCCGGTCAATCTACATTCCTACTCTCACCTATGGTCATGAGCTCTGGGTAGTGACCAAAAGAATGAGATCGCGAATACAGGCGGCCGATATGAGTTTCCTTCGTAGGGTGGCTGGGCGCTCCCTTAGAGATAGGGTGAGAAGCTCAGTCACCCGAGAGGAGCTCGGAGTAGAGCCGCTGCTCCTCCACATCAAGAGGAGCCAGCTGAGGTGGCTCGGGCAGCTGGTCCGGCTGCCTCCTGGACGCCTCCCTGGGGAGGTGTTCCAGGCATGTCCCACTGGGAGGAGGCCCTGGGGAAAACTCAGGACGCGGTGGAGAGACTATGTCTCTCGGCTGGCCTGGGAATGCCTCGGGATTCCCCCAGAGGAGCTGGTGAGAGGGAAGTCTGGGTGTCCCTGCTTAGACTGCTGCCCCCGCGACCCGGCCCTGGATAAGCGGTTGATGATGGATGGATGGATGGATGGATGTTTCATTTTGCAGGAGAAGTGGGGTTTGGGGGACACATTTTCGGAACTCTTAGTTATTTCTGAATGCTTAAACACTAACAATGATTCTTATAGCACAATTTGTAAAACTATTAATTCAATTTCAATTCAATTCATTTCTATTTATATAGTGCATTATACAATCAGAAGTGGTCTCAAAGCGCTTCACAGAAACCCAGAGCCTGATCCCCCTTAAGAGCACTGTGGCAAGGAAAAACTCCCCTTAAGAGGAAGAAACCTTGAGCAGGACCCGTCTACTTAAGGAGGAACCATTCCTGCTGCCAGTCGGCCGGGTAGAGGAGGAGAAGAAGAGGGAGACAGGACGGAGAGGATGAAGGAGAAAGAGAGAGAGAGAGAGAGGAGCAAACATGATACAGTACAGAGCAAACATGACAAGCAAGATGAAACAGTGATTATATTATAATGGATATCTATATATATCGTCAGTCCATAAGTAGTAATAGTAATTTGATAGTAATCAAAACAAAGATGAGAAGCAGGGGCTAGTGAAGTCGATGAGCACAGGAGAGTTCAGGGGCCGGACTGCAGGTCAGCATGCAGATATGAGACCTGCAAAGAGAGAGAGAGGGAGTGAGAGCGAGGCACAAAACTATGAGGAAGACAGTAAACACAGATTATGAGATGATATTACCAGTATGAGCCAGACTAATGAGAGTAGAGGAGAGGTCAGAGGGTGAGGGGGAAACTGCTCAGTGGATCATGTTTGTGCCCAGTGGCGGTTCTACATTGAATTACTCCCCGGGCAGAAAACAAATGACAGGTTGCAAACTGGATAATATGATGATAAATGGTATAAAAAATAAATTCCTCCATTGTCTGTAAGGCATGTAAACTAGAGCACTACAAGTGGACTGGATCAAACATGTCCTTGCTTATTCAGACAAAACAAAAATATTTCACTGTACTACAAGAGGACTGCATTTTATACATAAATATAACTCTTTGTTAGCAATGATAGTGCTTTCAGATTTTAGTAAGCAACATAAAAGGCTGTAATTGTGTACACACTAGTGATTTTGAAACATGTGTGATGGTCCAGGCTGTGGGCATCAAGTGAAGAGAGGCTGAATGGATGATAAATATGGATGAAAAATAATAATTCCCACTTTTTACCCTGTATTTAACTCATAAAACCAGCTGACAGTGAGCAGTATTCTTACTTTAGTTTACCGTTAATCAGCCTGTCATTGATGGACAGACTTATGTTAGCAGACATTAGCTAAATGGTTCGCTAACCGACGAGCCAGAGCAGCGCATCATGGATGGACGTTATAAAACACAGCGCGCAGCATCAAACTCTCAGTCCAGCATCAGGCTACAGTCCTCTGTCTCTCTGCCTGCAGCTCTGCTGTCTGTCGGGTTTGTTCTCATGGCCCCAAAATGTCCGCGTTGTTTAATGATCTTAACGGTAAGACCTCTCACTCCTTCGATCATTCACGCTGCTATACACAAACTCGCAGTGACGCACACTATCAGGACAGAGTGAGACCTCCCTCCTTCACTCCCTGTCGTTCCGTTTGGAGACCCAGAGGTGAGCTGTCCTCCGCGCCCCCTCCCCTTCTCACACAGCTTTTGTACGGCAGCTTCTCAGCATCAGGGGCGCCTGCAGCTGCAGGGGGCGCTATAATACACTTTCCAACTGCTCGTGCCTGTGTAATGCCGCCCCGGGCGACCACCCGGTCTGCCCGTGCCCAAAACCGCCACTGCTCACACACATATATTCTTCCTCTCACACATATATTCTCCCTCTCACACACATATATTCTTACTCTCACACACATATATGAATGTAACAAAAGAATATATGTGTGTGAGAGGAGAATGTAGGTGTGTGAGAGAGAAAGAATAGTGGAAACGGATGTAGGTATAGTGGAAACGGAAGGCAGGTCTTTTGCTGCGCTGTGATTGGCTGAGAAGAAGGGGCAGGTCACGTTCAGATCCCGACCGAGTATGGAAGGAGTGAATGAAGCAGTAGTACTTCAACAAGCAATTGGAGTATTAAGAAATGTCCTCTCATCCCATGAAACTGTCACTTCCCTTTCATCGATCCTAGTACAGGACACGACCCGTGCAAATGCAGTCACGCACAGCTCATGCATAGAAAGTGAAATGAGAGAACTTTTCAGGCCTGGTAGCTCCCAGGTTGGATTAGCAAGAGAGGCGGCAGCTACACAAGGACAAACTGGAGGATTGCAGCGGTCTTTGCGATATCAAACCCAGAAACATTTTGGCAATTGGTGTACCCGGTCACGAAAAAGGTAAGAACAACTTAGAATGGTAAATTGACTGATTATATTCCAAATGTTAGCTACAAGCTACTATGAGCTACGTTTTGCAAATTTAGCATCTGCTGTTGATAAAACATGCTGTAAGTTATTATTGCTTGTTGTTTTGGTGATTTGAATTCATTAGTGACTCAAAAGAATCATGATTACCATAGAATAATCTTGCTGGAAGCAGACTGTATGGGTTATTATATAAAGCACTGTAGACCATGTGAAAATAGACATGTTTGTAAACCATCCGGTTCTAGGCAGGGGCAAGAGGGGGCAGTGCCCCCTCAAATAAATGTCTTGGCCCCTCAAATCAAATGTTTAGAAGTTGAGAAAGCACATGCAATATACTCACAAAATTAATATATTACGCATTGACAAAATCGTATCATCGGTAGCGGAAAAATCTGACAAGAAGGGGCACTTTTTATTAGCGTTCCCTCGTGTCTGTCCGTCCACTGTGTGTATTCACAGGCTGCAGCGCACACACACACCCTGAGTAAACATCCAATCAGCGTCTGTATGCGAATGAGTCAACGCGTAGTCTAAAGCTGGATCCATACTCCGCGAGACAAAGACATTTTTCCCCCCTGCAGACGTTACGCCCACACAATGACGTCATTTTTTGTCTCTGACCGCCCGCTGATCCGCACTCTTGTGCACAGGGTCCGGGCCGAACTTTGTCTTTCAAGGCTGTGCGGCAACCATGCTGTGAGTGGTCGGAATTTATTGTGGGCGTGATGAAAGTGGAGAAGCGCAAGAGCCTCTCCAGGTATATAGGTAGGTGTATAAACAGTGCTGATTCAACAGATTTAGATAAGACCATACCGGTTTTGTATGATGAGCAATAAAAGAAAGAAAGAAAGAAAGGCAAGTCAGGGTGATTTGTCACCAATAACTCCAGACTGCCATTCACACATACCAGATGGTGACTGTTATTACCATTCTATATACTCCTACATACCCGGGCATAGTAGGCTCGTTAACAATGTCTGTATATCTTTGCTATTGTTACTTTTAATGTCGCTGTTACGTCCACTGGGGTGTTCGTTTTTTTGGTTGGTTCTGTGCTTTGTTTCAGATGCCCAATCAACAGGGACCTTCTAATCAGCTGCACCTGGTCATCTGCTGAGGGTATAAGAAGGCCCTTCCTCCACTCTCTCTCTCTCTCTCTCAGCCAGCAGGAGCAGAGCCACACCACACCACCTTGTTTATTTTGTTAGTTCCGTTGTAAATTAATTTGTAAATAAATGTAAATCTTATTTTAAACCACTTGCTGTGCTGTCATGTTGCTACCCCCTGAGCCAGGGTCGTAACATATGGGGGCTCATCCGGGATCTTCTGAAACCATTTTGTTACTTTTTGAGGCATGGCAAGTGTTATTGAGTTTATTTTAATGTGGTGTGGTGTGTAGGTTGTCCTTCCCTTTTTGTGGTAAACCCTGGTAAGGTAGGCGCCGAGTGAACCAGCTGGACTGATCTGTCAGTTCTTCCGTCGGTTTACTACTTTGTTGTTTTGCCTTTTTTGTTTTGAGGTAATCCTGGGTGGGAACATCACAACACCCCTGGGTGGGGTATGTTGCACAGTGTGGCTGCTTAAGACTAGCCGGACACACTGTGTAGCCCTTTGCCTCGAGCCCGGCACGCCTCACAGAAGACAGTTAGGCATAAGGAAGTCCTGAAAGATGTCAGGGACTGGGGTTTACCTTTTTGAGTTTTGTTAGTACTCCGTTTTCAATTTTGTTTCTTGGGAGGACTGTGGCTGGCTTGAACTGTTGAGTTGAGTGTCTGCAACTTGGCAGGGAGTTCTGCGGCTTCATTATGGTGCTTAAGTTTTGTGTGGCTTTTACTAATGAACTTTGTGTAGCTGGGTTTCCTTGTGTGTGCATCTTCAGATGATTCGTGGGCAGTAATGCCATTTGTTTCTGAAAACCCATTCGTGTAGCTCTTTTAGTGTTATGGGTTTTGTTTTGCATGCATCTGATGATGATTCGTGGGCAATTATGCCATTTGTTTAGGGAAACCTATTGGTAAAGTTCAGTTGGTTTAAGGCAAATTTAGTGAAGAGCGCACATGATGTTGCCCCTTTGTGTGTAGTAATACTACTCTGTGCAGACACTTGGTGTTTATAAACCCATTTTTATGATTAAAAACTGTCTGTTTTGTTAAGGTCTTTCTTTCAAAGTATTTTGGCATGTCTTTGTAAATTAAGTAGATGTGGTGTCTGCTGGGGCTGAAATTTGAATGATGTTTAATGGAAAATATGAGATGCCTTGTGTGGCATCTCTTCTATGGGGGGAGGTGTTACGTCCACTGGGGTGTTCGTTTTTTTGGTTGGTTCTGTGCTTTGTTTCAGATGCCCAATCAACAGGGACCTTCTAATCAGCTGCACCTGGTCATCTGCTGAGGGTATAAGAAGGCCCTTCCTCCACTCTCTCTCTCTCTCTCTCAGCCAGCAGGAGCAGAGCCACACCACACCACCTTGTTTATTTTGTTAGTTCCGTTGTAAATTAATTTGTAAATAAATGTAAATCTTATTTTAAACCACTTGCTGTGCTGTCATGTTGCTACCCCCTGAGCCAGGGTCGTAACAGTCGCATCTTCACAGCTCATCACCGGACAGTTTGAAGTATCGCAGGCATATTGGAACACAGTAGATGTGCAAATGTGGTCATAAAGGCACAAACACTGAATCTTTGCTATTGTTACTTTTAATGTCGCATTTTCACAACTCATCGCCATGCATCTCACGCTGTTGCAGGCTCCCTCTCTGTATAACGCCCTCTTGCCATGGCACAAGTCCTTGTGGTGTGTTAAAAAACTCAGTAAAGTCTTTCCTTATAGTTTAGTGGGCGGGCCGTATGAGGAGTTCTGCACACACGCGTCTCGCGCAGTATGGTACCTCAGTGTGGAAAAGACCTTTTTTTGTATCTTTTACCACCCGTGGAGTGCGTTCTCCGCTCTTTGTCTCACGGAGTATGGAACAGCCTTAACGGTGTAGTGACAGGTTTCAGTGTGGTTACGGAGAGGAAAGACACTGAAGAAGCTGCACACACGCATCTCGGGGGGTGTGAATACTCCGCGCCGAAATGAACTTTGTTCTTGTTCTTGCCACCTCGGGAGCGAGGAGAAGTTCTTTGTTCTCGTGGAGCATGCTCCAAGCTCTACAACAAGCACAGAGACGTGTCCATGTCCGCTGAATGTGACAGACTGAAGACAAATGACCGCTGTCTGACAGAGCCCTGCGTGAAGCCCCACCTCAGACTGTAGTTCTACACTGTTCTGTTTCAGATCACCACTGCAGTTTCTACAAAGCCAGCTTACTTGATTTCCACTTCAGCTCTAGCAGGACACAGACACTGCAATGCATCCATTTTATGTGAAAGTTTTTGCAAAGGGAAATAGGAGGCTGTGGTTGTAAAGTGGACAGGAGTAGAGTGCTTTAAAAAAATACAAATTAAACAAACAAATAATAAAAAAGAGAAAACATTACATGATCTTTAGCCTATCTGCTGTGCTTTATTTATTTTAGTGTTTCTTTTATTCATAAGACTAGACCTTTTAGTTTTGTAAACTTAAACTTACTTTAGATTAAATGTTTTTGAGAATGATACCATCCAGATAAATGTTATGTTGTTGATGAATAAAATCTGGATTGAGGAGATTTTATTTATTCAATGTTTATGTTTCAGTGTTCCCCTGAGGGATCACCACCTTATAGTGGTCAGGGAGATTGCGTGCCTCAGTGCTATACCAGCAGAAGCTTAGTCTTCAGGTGGGACTCACAAGTTGGACAGGTCTGAAGATAAAGGCCTGACAAAATGCAATCCACTTCTCCAGCCTGGCTAACAACCCAATTCAGCAAGGACCATACTGTCACTATAAGACCAGAGGAAAAACGTGCTTTAACATGAAGTGTACACATGATGCCCCCTTCACATTTCTGACTGCCCCCTCATACATGCTTGTCAAGGACCGGCCCTGACTCAAATTAACCATCAGAAGAAATGCAAGTTTAACATTAACCGGTCATCAGTGCTGGATGGAGCTATTAGAGGTTTTAAACGAGGGACATACAATCCATGTCACACCATTTCTGTCAGATTTTCTGATGACATGGGAGTAGGAGAAGAGGCTGTGGACTCAGGTGGACCAAGGAGAGAATTTCTATGACTTCTAATGGATGCTTTGTCCAAGTCTCAAATGTTTGAGGGAGAAGAAGGGAAAATGAACTTGGCTTTTGACAGTACCGGTGTGTATAGATTGTAGCATATCATTGATGAGATTCACATAATAACCACAATTGGTGCTTACATTTTGGTACTATGAAATAGGTTTTTGTCATTGAATGCTTGAATACACTATTACTTATGTGTAATTTCTTTTCTCTAGCCATGAGGGAGGACAGGTACTTAGTTGCAGGCAAGGCCATTGCTGTAAGCCTCGTTCATGGTGGTCCTCCTGCACGTTTTCTTTCCCCAACTCTCTTCTCTTGCCTTGTTAAGGGCCCGGAAAGGCTAAACTAGAAGACCTCCTAGCAACAACAGCACTACTTGAGGAGTATTTGGCCAATGCGGGCTGCTTGAGACAGTTGCAGAGTTTGGAAGACAAGAATCTGCTTGCAGAAGACATCCTAATGTTTCAAGTGATACACAGAGTCCATGGTCCTTTTGAGAAGTACATTTGTCTTTTTTTGTGAAACCCTTTCTAATTAACATTTAACTGTATGACTGCAATTTAGGGAGGTTTTGTTGCTGACCTTCTTTGAGGAGTGAGGGAGATGGGAAGACATGCATGTGCACCATCATTAAGTGTTCGTTAAAATACAAAACTCATTACAGTAACAGCTGCAACACACATGTGCTTCACATCTGGATTAACTGTAATTGATAAATAAATCAGCTGTAAGCAGAATGTTGAAGCTAGTTGACAATTGCTGTTTTTGTTAACAACTTTTTTTTGCTGATAAAAATGAGACGATAACTAAATAAAAACTCACGGTGCCAAAAACGAAGACGAAATGTATTGACACTTTCGTCAACGAATAAAAACAAGATGAAATTACTGATGGAGACGAGATCCAATCAGAGCAAATTTTGTTTGTGGAAGGGACGGACGAATAAGGAGACGGTGGCAGAGAGCCAATCAGAAGTGATCTCTCTGTGTAAGGACATTACCCCGCGATGCTGGAAGAAGGCGTACTCATGCATGGTAACGCAAAACAGGAGAAGAACAGACACACGGACACGTTTCATGTCAAGACAAACAAGACGGTTTTCAACCAAAGTTGATTTACTGGATTACAGAAATCCAACGTAGATAACATAAAGTTTTACTGTTTATCTAACAGTTACTGTACAAGCATATTAAGGGGACATAATGACAGTATTACTAGTCATTCCCCTTCTAAGTTTTCACAGATTTTGTTGATACAGATATTGTTCATTACCACAACAAAGGACATCAAGTGATACAATAATTTGTTTATTGAGTTCCAGAAACCCATCAATAAAATTGGTTTTCAGATGTGTTTCACAATTTGTTTAACATTCACACTGACATTCATTAAACATGAAACACAGTTGTAAAATGTAAACATGCAAGTGAGCTCAAAGCAAAACTAGGATACTTAGCAAGGATACAAAGCAGGGTTCGAAAACATGACATAAACAAAGAAACTACCTGGAGCGAAGCATGGCATGGCATGGCAAGGACGAGACATGAAACGACACAAAGCCCACACAGACGAGACGAACTAGCAAGGACAAAGGGGAAGACACAGACTATATACAAAGGGACCAGGGAAGACAACGAGGCACAGGTGACACACATGAGGGCAGGGCTGGTAATCAACAAGGAGGGAAAACCCAGGAGCAAAACTCAAGACAATACACAGGGAGGACAGGACTACCAAAGTAAAACAGGAAACACAAAACAAGACTAGACAACTAGAAACACAAAACAAGACTAGACAACTAGAAACACAAAACAAGACTAGACAACTAGAAACACAAAACAAGACTAGACAACTAGACACAAACACAAACCCAAGGAAACAAAACACCAGAACTACAGGAAAATAACAATAACTAAACACAGATTAAACTAAAAACCCAAAACAAGGAAAACAAAACCATAAATAAACACCAGGTCATGACATTAATGTTTGATAGTTTTGAACAGGGCTGAAGTTGTTTAACATATTTATGCAGAAAAAAGTAAGAAAAAATATTAATCTGTTAATTTTTTATAGCAGTTTTTTGGAAGTGGACTTTTTTGTCCCCTAACGACACAAAAGGGTAGTAAATTAAAGTGACGCCTGAGGGTTAAATGTGATTGGCATGTAGAACCCCAAACACTATTGCAATATAATAAATGTGGATAAATTAAACTATAATACAAAGTTAACATGCATGATCGGTTAATAAAAGCATGAACCCTAAAAATGCCTATTGATTTCATAGTTTTTCTACAGACAAGCTCAGTATGTTGTTTCCAGGTTAATTTTTCATCAACAATAACCCCCAAAAATTTGGTTTGAGGCACCTAACTGATTTGGATGCTATCAATTAATAGTTTAACTTCATCTATATTGTATCTTTTATTTTTGCTAAAAATCATGAAGTCGGTTTTTTGGATATTAAGTGACAATTTATTAAACCTGGAGGTCCTGCCCTTAATTGCAATTAGAGAAGGTGCTTTCCTGGTTTAAAGGTGTGGTTATGAACCCGGTTTAAACCATTTGGAAATAATAGATAATTCTTCATTTGCTTCTCTTATCACACTATTGAAATTGGAATGTGACATCAAAAGACAGGTGTCATATGCAAACATAAGAGGAAGAAAATTTTTACAGACCATTTTTAAATCTTTAATATAAATTAAAAACAAGATTCAATAATTTCAAATGACATTCGAGCAACTGTCATAGATCATGTTCTGGTGCATGGCATGACTATGAGGGAGGCAGGGCAACATGTGCAACCAAACCTAAGCAGGTTCTCAGTGGCTTCTGTAATCCGGACTTTCAGAGAAGAAAACAGGTAAAGTATACTTGTCTCAGAAAGGGGACAATGAGACATAACTTTTCCATGGTACTGTGTTTTGAAAACATTTAGTGAATAAAATGTGTGTGTATGTGTATACTTCTAACTAAATGGGGTTCTTTTTACAGAATTAAGACAGCCTCATGAGGGTGGAAGGACACGCATGTTCTCACAACACCAGGAGACACTTATTGTGGTTAAGGTCCATCAGAACAATGCAATTCGACTGCATGAAATACAGCAGCGGATTGTAGAAGACAACGTACATTTCGAGGGAATAAATAGTGTGAGTCTGTCAACTGTTAATCGTGCCCTGCAACGCTACAAGATAAGGATGAAACAAGTTTATCGGGTACCATTTGAGCGAAACAGTGACAGAGTGAAAGAGCTACGATGTCAATATGTGCAAGTAAGTAAACTCATTACTAGAAAGTACTGTCTAGTTTGGGAAGCAGCACATGTATACATTTTACTGTGTAATTTATGAAACTAAATGGTATTTTCACTGTGGACAGAGAATCTTTGAGCTTGACTCAATGGCTATGCCTAATGAATACATTTTCATGGATAAAGCTGGATTCAATCTAGCCAAAAGGAGAAGAAGAGGTTGCAACGTGATAGGTCAACGTGCCATTATTGAACTGCTTGGCCAGTGTGGTGGAAATGTAACCATCTGTGCTGCCATCAGCAGCTATGGGGTTCTCAACAGTCATGTTACTGTTGGGTCATACAACACCGAACTGCTACTAACATTCCTGGATGGTCTACGGGTTGCTCTGCTTTAGCAGAGGGAGCGCGAGCAGGCGGCGCATCCAGTGTGTTGTCATTTGGGACAATGTGAGCTTTCACCGTGGTCCGAGAATACGCGACTGGTTTCAAAATGAGCAGCATTTTATTAATGTCTTTCTTCCACCATACTCTCCCTTCTTAAACCCTATCGAGGAGTTTTTCTTGGCATGGAGATGGAAAGTGTATGACCATAACCCTTACACACAGGAAAACCTAATTCAAGCAATGACTGGAGCATGTGGCGACATCAGCGTGGAATCTTGCCAGGGCTGGATTCGGCATTCTAAAGGATTCTTTCCCCTTTGCCTTGCAAGGGAGAACATAGCATGTTAACATGGATGAAGTCCTGTGGCCTCACCCAGCAGAGAGGCGTGATCCTGAGGCAGAATAAATGCTGTAAACATATTATTTTTTTCTTTACATAACGTTTGTTTCTCTTTTTTGCTGCAGTTATTTTTAAAGCTTTATTTTATTTCTTTTTGTTAAAATCTGAGTACAAGAATAAAATTATTCCCGCTGTGTAGGGGTAAGCAGCTGGACCCTCTACAAACATAGACAGCAGCTTGGCATTCCCTGGAGGGTCCCCTGCTCTGGTTTCCTGTCGGGACCCTGGAGGGTCCCCTGCTCTGGTTTCCTGTCGGGACCCTGGAGGGTCCCCTGCTTCGTCTTCGTCTCTGGTTTCCTGTCGGGACCCTGGAGGGCCCCCTGCCTCGTCTTCGGTTCTGGCGTCCTGTCGGGACCCTGGAGGGCCCCCTGCTCTGGTTTCCTGTCTGGACCCTGGAGGGTCCCCTGCTTCGTCTTCGTCTCTGGTTTCTTGTCGGGACCCTGGAGGGCCCCCTGCCTTGTCTTCGGTTCTGGCATCCTGTCGGGACCCTGGAGGGCCCCCTGCTCTGGTTTCCTGTCGGGACCCTGGAGGGTCCCCCGCTCTGGTTTCCTGTCGGGACCCTGGAGGGTCCCCCGCTCTGGTTTCCTGTCGGGACCCTGGAGGGTCTTCTGCTTCGTGTTCGGCTCTGGCTTCCTGTCTGGACCCTGGAGGGTCTTCTGCTTCGTCTTCGGCTCTGGCTTCCTGTCTGGACCCTGGAGGGTCCGCGGCCTCGTCTTCGCTGGTGTTCTGCCCGGACCCCGGAGGGTCTGCTGCCTCGTCCTCGCTGGTGTTCTGCCCGGACCCCGGAGGGTCCGCAGCCTCGTCATCGCTGGTGGTCTTCCGCCCGGACCCCGGAGGGTCCGCGTCTCCATCGCTGGTGGTCTTCCGCCCGGACACCGGAGGTTCCGCGTCTCCATCTCTGGTGGTCTTCCGCCCGGACCCCGGAGGGTCCTCAGCTCTGTCCATGCTGGGCTTCCGCCCGGACCCCAGAGGGTCCTCAGCCATGTCCATGCTGTGCTTGGCCGGGGCCTTCATGAACTCTGGGACTTTGAGTTATTTTGATTCATTTCTGAGACCTTGAACTCTAGCTCCCTGTGTTTTTATTTGGACCGTTGTTTTGTGTTTTTAGGAACGTCTGGGAGCCGTTCCTTGAAGGGGGGGTTCTGTCATGACCTGGTGTTTATTTATGGTTTTGTTTTCCTTGTTTTGGGTTTTTAGTTTAATCTGTGTTTATTGTTATTTTCCTGTAGTTCTGGTGTTTTGTTTCCTTGGGTTTGTGTTTGTGTCTAGTTGTCTAGTCTTGTTTTGTGTTTCTAGTTGTCTAGTCTTGTTTTGTGTTTCTAGTTGTCTAGTCTTGTTTTGTGTTTCTAGTTGTCTAGTCTTGTTTTGTGTTTCCTGTTTTACTTTGGTAGTCCTGTCCTCCCTGTGTATTGTCTTGAGTTTTGCTCCTGGGTTTTCCCTCCTTGTTGATTACCAGCCCTGCCCTCATGTGTGTCACCTGTGCCTCGTTGTCTTCCCTGGTCCCTTTGTATATAGTCTGTGTTTTCCCCTTTGTCCTTGCTAGTTCGTCTCGTCTGTGTGGGCTTTGTGTCGTTTCATGTCTCGTCCTTGCCATGCCATGCCATGCTTCACTCCAGGTAGTTTCTTTGTTTATGTCATGTTTTTGAACCCTGCTTTGTATCCTTGCTAAGTATCCTAGTTTTGCTTTTCTAGTTTTGCCACGCAACGTGTGATTTTTAGTTTTGCATTGTTTTGCCCTCCTGGCCTTTAAATAAAGACTGTTTTTTGGATTTTAACCGCTCTGCGTCCTGCAACTGTGTCCGCCCATCCACAAACCCTGACAATTAAAGCATTTTGAGGAATTTAACCTTTTAAATGCCAGTTTGATTACTTGATGTCACAGTAATTTTTTTTTATGAAGAAAACACAAAAAATGAGTCATTTTCCACAAAACAAAAGTTAGGTGGCTGAGGCATTATTTTTATATCTGTCATGGATAGGTCAAAGATTAGCCAAAATATTGAGTTTGATGCATTATTAGTTTTTGTGTAGCCGCAGTTTTAAAATTTACTACCCTTTTGTGTCATTAGGGGACAAGAAAAGTCCACTTACAAAAAACTGCTATAAACAATTAACAGATTAATATTTTTTCTTACTTTTTTCTGCATAAATATGTTAAACAACTTCAGCCTTGTTCAAAACTATCAAACATTAAAGCATTTTGAGGAATTTAACCTTTTAAATGCCAGTTTGATTACTTGATGTCACAGGAATTTTTTTAAGAAGAAAACACAAAAAATGAGGTATTTTCCACAAAACAAAAGTTAGGTGGCTGAGGCATTATATTTATATCTGTCATGGATAGGTCAAAGATTAGCCAAAATATTGAGTTTGATGCATTATTAGTTTTTGTGTAGCAGCAGTTTAAAATGGTATTTTCCTCTTAGGTCCCATTAACTCCTATTATAATACTACATTTTTTAATATCATAGCTATAACAACATATAACCATGCATTTCTTGATGTAAGGGTTTCATTTTTGAAAAAAATAGTTAAATTTGACATTTTGTACTGTTCACCGCTAAAATCAGCCATTAACCCATTATATTCCTATGGATAAAATCCTTGTGTTTTGTGGATGTATTTTGGATTGTGTTCAGTAGGCTGTTTTAAGTGTGTGTGCATGTGTTTGTACACGTGTGTATGTGTCCATGTGTGTGCATACGTGTGTGTGTGTATGCATCTGTGTGCTGTTTAATGTGTCTTTGCAGTAGTCAATGTTGGTGTTAAAACTTATGTATGTAATGTCTTGAACCGGCTTGAAATCAAACTGGATTCAGCCGGATTGGAGGTGTTCACACTCGGAAAAAAACACATCTGGATTGATCTGGATGCGGCCAAATCCTGCCTAAGCCACATTTTTTTCCCCAGTGTGAACGGGGCCTTACTCAACAGAATTGCTAGACATCCAGCATCTGGAAAGAAGCATGCAAGGATATTGACCAGGCATCATGTTAGGCCTGGATACGGCACTCCAGGATATATTTTCCCTGGTGCCTTGGACTAGAAGACATTGCATGCGATGTTGATTAAATTCTGTGGCCGGACCCAGAGAGACGACAAGACTGATTTTCTCTTTCTCTCTCTTTCAGAAAAAATTGTATGTTTTCTTGTGTTTGTTTTGATGTAGAGAGAGATAGAATAGAATAGAATAGAAAATACTTTATTCATCCCAAGCTGGGAAATTTCACTGTTGCAGCAGCCAAATACAGTCACTCAAGCATACCAAAAAAATAAGTAATATACCTCTAACGGTAAAACTATACAGTATAAGCAAGATAAAAATAAACACAGGTGCAAAAGCAAAAATGTGCAATTTGTAATGCAGTTATAGTGTCTAGTATCTGAGTCTAACTCGGATTGTGCAATTTAGTATGAAGATATGATATGATATGATATGATATACAAGAACAACAGTGTGCAATTTGAAAGTAAGAAAACCTAAACCTTGTGCAAAATCTTGTGCAAGATCTGTCCCTTACAGCAGTGAGTCCGTGTTATCTCTGGCACAGAGGTGAAGTGTTGTACAGTCTTACAGCATGAGGCAGGAAAGCTTTCCTGTAGCGTTCTGTGTGATAACGAAGCTGTCTGAGCCTTTTGGTAAAGGCGCTCCGTTGTCTGTCCAGTACAGGGAGGAGAGGGTGGTCGGGGTTATCCATGATAGATAACAGTTTGTTAAGTGTCCTCCTCTCCACCACTGCTTCAAAGGTGTCCTGTCTGCAGCCAATGACAGAGCCAGCCTTTCTGATCAGTTTGTTCAGTCTGTTGGTGTCACTGACTGCAATGCTGCCCCCCAGCAGACCACAGAGGAGAACAGAGTGCTGGCAACCACAGACTGGTAAAAAATCTCCAGCATCATGCTGCACACATTGAAGGACCTCAGCTTCCTAAGGAAGTAGAGTCTGCTGCAGGCCTTCTTGTACACAGCTGTACTGTTGGTCCTCCAGCTCAGTCTGCTGTCGATGGTCACTCCCAGGTATTTGTACTCCTCTACCATCTCCACATCCTTACCCAGGATGCAAAGGGGCTGTGACGTTGTTCCCTTCTTCCTGAAGCCACCAGCCTCCTGTACTCCTCCTCCCGTCCACCACTTATACACCCCACAACTGCAAAGTCATCAGAAAACTTCTGTAAGTGACATGAGGTGTATAAGGTGAACAGGAAACGAGAAAGCACAGTGCCCTGTGGGGCTCTTACTTAAACTGCAGAGGGACCAGAGAAGATCTTACCTGCAGCCTAAGGTTAGCCAACACCAGCCTCTCCAGCACCTTCATCGCATAAGATGTGAGGGCAACTGGGCAGTAATCACTGAGGCCCGATGGAGATGACTTCTTAGGTACAGGAACCAGGCAGGAGGTCTTCCAGAGGACTGATGTGTGTGAATAAACATTTATAGTTGAAATTTGAGTCCCCTTGTGTTTACAGAACTATTTATGACAAAAGTATGACCTCAAATTGACAAACCTTGTGCACAGAGAAAGCAAAAGCCAGATGTGTTTTCAGTTACAGTTTTTTTCTGAATGCTTAAACACTAACAATGATTCTTATAGCACAATTTCTAAAACTATTAATAGTTATAGCAAAATCACTCACTGAGTTTGCAAAACTAAAAGCAAAAATGCTGCTTTACACTCAATTTGCACTTTTGTAACACACAATTTGCAATTGTATAAATATAATCCACTTCACAGCACTCTTTTTGCGGAACTGTAAACACAACTCACTGCTTTACACACAACTTCCAAATGATCAACACACTCCTAGTAAAACTACACACATTTATGGCTGGTATTTACACTATTTTGCCAACTGTCTGGCTACACTGTCACATGTGAGAACTGTTTTACATCATTAGTTCACTTTGCAATCAGCATGAACACTGTGAATAAGCCACAGGTAAGCTTCAGTGTGGAGAACAATGGAGGGAGAAGGAGACTGAGAAGAGTGAGAATTAGAGGAGGAACATGAGGAAGAGGAGGAGGACGAAGACTAGGAGGTGAATTTAGAGGAAGAGGACGAGGAGGTGAAGAGGAAGGAGGAAGGGTAAGAAGAAATAGAATTACTGATGTCATCGGAGCTACAATAGTGGATCATGTGATGAACCATGGATTGACCCTGAGGGAAGCTGGACAACGGGTTCAGCCTGAGCCGCTACACTGTAGCAAGCATCATAAGGACATATTGATGAGAATGGGTTAGTACAGTTCCCTCACACTAAGTTTTGTAGTAGTACCATACTCTAATGAGAAAAACAACAATACTGTACATGTAAAACTGAAACTGTTACTCCACAGAATTACTAGACATCCAGCATCTGGAAGGAGGCATGCGAGGATATGGACCAGGCATCATGTCAGGCCTGGATACGGCACTCCAGGAGACATGTTCCCCGGTGCCTTGGACTAGAAGACATTGCATGAGACGATGAAATTCTGTGGCCGGACCCAGAGAGACAATGAGACTGATTTTCTCTCTCTTTCAGTGAAATTGTATGTTTTCTTGTGTTTGTTTTGATGTGTGTGAATAAACATTCATACTTGAAATTTGAATCCCTGTGTGTTTTAGAACTATTTATGACAAAAGTTTGACCTCACATGGACAGACCTTATGCACAGAGAAAGCAAAAGCCAGATGTGTTTTCAGTTAATACCATCAGTGTGTAGTTGGCACATTGTGTGCTTAGTAATATGATGGTTTGTGTTAACTGTGTGGTACAAAAATACCATTTTTACAAAAGTTTGAAGAGTTAAGCAAGATGTATTAGCTTTTGCAAGAGATCTACAATGTTTTGCTGATTTGGTGTAAGGTTTTTTTATTTGTGTGTAGAGTTTTGCACAAATAGCCAATAGTTACAGAAATGTGCTTAAGCAATCAGAAAAAACTGTAATAACATTATTCTGTAACTTTCAGTATGATACTGGCTAACAGGAGGTTTGAAAACTGTTCCTAATTTTGAGTATTGTGTATTAATAAAAAAAGACCAGTAAACCATTCAAGTTTGTACAACATGTTTATGTCATGTGTCTTATATTCTATACATCTTTACACTCGAACATTTCTAATGACACCACCCAGTTATTTTACACCACACTGTCTAATGTTGCAAATGTGCTGTGATTTTTTATGAAAGACTTTTGAAGCATTTACAGTTTGACAAGTTTAATATTAGTTGAACAAAATGTATGGTACTGTATGGATAATGAGTCTAGCCCCCCAAAAAATAATTTTGTCTAACTTAGAATAAAAATATTTGAGTCAAACTTTTTTTACCACTTACATAGTTACTCTTACTCTCTAAACACACAAACATGAAAAGTAATATTTATGCTGTAATAAAGTACCAACTATACTACATGACTTGTATGCTTGTGTCCATTTAAACAGCCTCAAGTAACTGTGAACGAACCATGTCCCTCAGATGAAAATACAAATCAAGTGCCTGGGACATGATAGATGGGAACTCCAAGCTTGATTTCTTTGTTAGCAATGATAGTGCTTTTAGATTTCATTAAGCAACATAAAATGGTGTAATGTGTACACATACAACTAGTCATTTTGATACCTGTGTGATGGGCTGCAGGCTGTGGGCCAGTGAAGAGAGAGGCTGCTGAATGGATGATAAATACGGATGAAGAATAATCATTCCCCACTTTTAACCCTGTATTTACAGTTTTCTGAATGCTTAAACACTAACAATGATTCTTATAGCACAATTTCTAAAACTATTATTAGTTATAGCAAAATCACTCACTGTTTACTGTAGTATAGTATAAAGTATGGTTCACGTGAGGAGCAATATTATCATTATTATATCAAACGGTCATTCTGCCTGTTGTCATTTTGTTGTAGGAGGAGCAGAGGGAAACAGAAGAAACCTGACAATTGATAACGGAGGAGATGAGGCTGGAGAGAGAGAGAGAGAGAGAGAGAGAGGGAGAGAGGGGGAGAGAGGGGAGGGAGAGAGAGAGCAGAGAGAGGAGAGAGAGAGAGAGGGAGGGAGAGAGAGGGGGGGAGGGAGGGAGAGAGAGAGGGGGAGGGAGGGAGAGAGAGAGGAGAGAGAGAGAGAGAGAGAGAGAGGAGAGAGAGAGAGAGGGAGAGAGAGAGAGAGAGAGAGGAGGAGAGAGAGGGGGAGGGAGAGCAGAGAAAGAACGGACAGACCTCAGCTCATACAGAGGATGGTGGACAGCAGTGATTTTTATGTTCTGTATTATTTAAACGATTACTTATTAAATTGTATATTAAATTGTTCTTGTCTTTGTGTTCTTAAACTCTTCTAACCTTGTTACATTATGTGTTTCATTACCTATTTATAATTTAAGTAAACTTTTGAACAACTTCTCAGTGACAACACAAACACTTACAAAGACACGATTTACCAGTGGGCATTATGAAAATGTACAATTTATTATTTATAAAAGATCATGAGAAAATACTATTTACAAAGAACATATATATAAATGTTTGGCTGAGCAGGAGTCCTTGGTGGTGCTGGACTGGATGATGCCATGGTGAAGACCTTGGAGTCCTCTGGCTGTGAGTGGAACATCATCTGGGGGAGGGGGTGCCTGTCTCCTCTGTCCACCACATCGTCTATCAGGGTTTGCAGAGCTGACGATTGGCGGCTGCCATGTTACTAAAGATGTTTCTACATTTGACCATAGGGAAGGTGCGCTCAATTTGCTTACCCGGCTGTCCAGGAACGTATGTGAACGAATTAGTATTTCATGCGAATAAATTAGTATTTCGTGGTCACAAATTAGTATTTCGTGCACACGTTATACATATTTCGTGGCCACGATTTATTTTTTTTTT